>NC_079891.1:32738806-32916306 GCF_024868665.1 Triplophysa rosa | reverse complement strand
AGATTTAATACTGTTTTACGGTATAAAGGTGGACGACGTTAAAATCCTTCAGCAGAGTGAAGACATTTCGGATCATTATCTGGTATTATGTTTGCTTCACTGGCCTACGGCTGCAAATAAAACTCATTGTTACAAATATGGTAGAACAATAACTTCAACTACCAAAGATGCGTTTCTCGATAATCTGCCCGAATTGTCTCAAATCATGAGAAATAACGTTGAAGATCTTGACATTACCACTGAAAATTTTAATTCCACCTTCTCGGTAACGCTAGACAAAGTTGCTCCACTACGTTTAAAGAAGATTAAAAATGGCAGCCCCACACCGTGGTATAATGAACACACTCAGGCTCTAAAGAAAGCGGCCCGAAAAATGGAGCGCAACTTTAAGAAAACTAAATTAGAGGTATTTCGTACAGCATGGAAGGATAGTATTCGAAAATACAGGAAAGCCCTAATAACTTCTAGATCCGCCTACTTTTCATCACTAATAGAAGAAAACCAGCACAACCCTAGGTTTTTATTTAACACGGTGGCTAAATTAACAAAAAATAAATCGTCAGTGACTTCTGATCCTGTATATCAGCATAGCAGTGATGAATTTATGAACTACTTCACATATAAAATCCAAGATATTAGAGAAAAAATTATAACAATGCAATCAGAAGTGAAACCCGCTGAACAAACTAACTACAGCGCCCTTAAGGAGAAAATGCAATTATTTTATACCGTAGATCAAGATGAGCTGTCTAAAATTATTAGATCATCTAAATCAACAACATGCATACTAGACCCTATACCTACAAATCTACTGAAAGAGATGCTCCCAGAAATTATAGATCCTCTTCTTGGTATTATTAACTCATCTCTGACATTAGGACATGTGCCTAAAGCATATAAGGTGGCTGTTATAAGGCCCCTTGTCAAAAAACCCCAACTCGACCCTAGAGAACTAAGGAACTACAGGCCTATATCGAATCTACCTTTCATATCTAAAGTTCTGGAAAAAGTAGTTTCAACTCAATTATGCTCCTTCCTCCAAAGGAATGACATCAATGAAGAATTCCAGTCTGGATTTAGAGCATGTCACAGTACAGAGACTGCTTTGATCAGAGTTACAAATGATCTGCTATTGGCGTCTGACCGAGGTTGTATCTCGTTATTGGTGCTGCTAGACCTTAGTGCTGCATTCGATACCATTGACCACAGCACACTCCTACATAGACTCGAAAATTATGTCGGCATTAAGGGAATAGCTTTGAAATGGTTTAAATCTTATTTATCCGACCGTTTTCAATTTGTAGCAATAAACAATGAGGTGTCACGCAAATCGCAAGTCCAGTACGGTGTACCACAGGGCTCAGTCTTAGGGCCTCTGCTCTTCGCATTATACATGCTACCTCTAGGAGATATAATAAAGCGACACGGAGTTAGCTTTCACTGTTATGCTGATGATACTCAACTTTATATCTCCTCGAAGCCTCATGAAACACAGCAGTTCCATCGAATAATGGAATGCATAGTCGATATAAAAAACTGGATGAGTAACAACTTTTTATTACTGAACTCGGACAAAACGGAAGTGTTACTTATTGGACCGAAAACTGCTATAAGTAACAACCAAGAATACTGTTTAACTATTGACGGATGTTCCATAAAACCCTCGTCGTCAGCAAAGAATCTTGGCGTTCTATTCGATAGTAATCTGTCATTTGAGAGCCACGTCGCCAACACCTGTAAAATTGCGTTTTTCCATCTTAAGAATATATCTAAACTACGTCATATGCTGTCAATCTCAGATGCAGAGAAGTTAATTCATGCATTCATGACATCAAGACTAGATTACTGTAATGCACTGTTAGGTGGTTGCCCTGCAGGCTTATTACAAAAACTCCAATTGGTCCAAAACGCGGCAGCTCGAGTTCTTACACGTACAAAAAAGTATGAACATATTAGCCCGGTTCTGTCAACCTTGCACTGGTTACCTATAAAGCATCGCGTTAACTTTAAAATCTTGCTTATTACCTATAAAGCCTTACATGGTTTAGCTCCTCAGTACTTGAATGAACTCCTTTTGTATTACAGTCCTTCACGTGCATTACGCTCTCAGGCGTCCTGTCAGTTGGTAATACCTAGAATTTCAAAATCAAGTGCAGGTGGTAGATCCTTTTCCTATCTAGCGCCTAAACTTTGGAATAGTCTTCCCTGCACTGTCCGGGAGGCAGACACACTCTGTCAGTTTAAATCTAGACTAAAGACGCATCTTTTTAATCTTGCATACACTACTCTTCCATAATATAAATCTTCAGAGGGTTTAGGCTGCATTAGTTAGATCAACCGGAACCAAAAACACAACTGATGTACTTGTTGCATCAAAGAGTACAGAACAGTACTCTACTCTCAGCCAGTCTTGTCTCATTGTTCCAAGGTTACCACAGCGAGCAGGATGCAGTTCATGGCCTGACCTGATGGTAGAGCGGAGAATGGGAAGTGGGGACCTGACAAGAGCTGAGATGATAGAGCTGGATAAAGAAGGACGCGGTCTCTTGACATGTCTTCACCACAAAATTTCAAATGCTATTAGATTATTAATGATAATCTTAAACTATAATTTATTTTATTATTAAGTTTATTTATTTTATTTAGCCTTGTTGTGCAAGTTCTCTGGAGCTTGTGCAGAGGCAGCAGCTTTTGCCAGAGGGGAACTGGAATCCCCTGGTTGGGCCTGGGTTCTCCTGAGGTTTTTTTTCTCGATTAGAGTTTTGGGTTCCTCGCCACCGTTTGCATACTGTTTTTGCACTATCTGCCTGACCGGGGGGGCTGCTTTAGAATCTTAAAGTTTTACTTAATTAATATTGCATATAGGAATTTATTATCTGTTATATTTGACCTGTGCTTCTCTCTCCTTTATCCTAAATGTGTGCTCTCACTGAGCGTGTGTGTGTGTGCGTACTTGTCTGTGTACGTACGTGTGTGTGTGTGTGTGTGTGTGTGTGTGTCTCTGTGTCTGTGTGTGTTGGTGCGTGTGCGTGTTGTGTGTGTGGAGTGTTTTGTGTGTGGGTGTGTCTGTCTTCTGTGTTTTCAACCTTTTCTTGTTTTTGCAGGTACAACTTTGATTGTTTTGCTTGTAGTCAATGTGTCTCATGTACAGCTGCTTTGTAACAATGAAAATTGTAAAAGCGCTATATAAATAAAGTTGAGTTGAGTAATGTTGGATGCAGCACATACAGTATGGTAGATGGATGTATGTCAAGGAATGGCAGAAGAACCCAATTGCAGGCAGGCGGGGTTGAAGGGGTTAACAGAGATTTTATTTAAACAATAAACACAAAACAAAAACCCACGCGGGGGTAACAGACTTAACAGGAACAATAAACTACTAACTAGACTAACAGAACATTAATCTAAACTAACATAAACTAGATAAACATTTACTCACAGCAGGAACAAGGTACATTGACTAGACAGGCTTGGGAAACACAACGGTGGCACACTGGATACAAAGGTACATAGAACGCAGTACACGCACATACATAATACAAGAGCACAGGACAAAGAAACAAGAGGGTATATATAGGGAGAGACAAACGAGGGATAACGACACGGGGCAGGTGTGGGTAATCAAACACTTAGGGAAGGATAACGAGGAAACGAGATGGCGGGAACAGAGACGAGACACTGGAAAAACACATGAGAGGTAAAAACATAAACATCTAATGGCCTTCCCACATAAAACCCAAGAACTCTGCCCCGATCCCACCACACGACTAGAATTTCATAAACAAGATGGTGGGACCGTGACAGAGCCCCCCCTTAATGAACACCTCCAGGTGTTCACCAAGGGGTGACTAACAAGACCTGACAGAATGAACCAGCCCATCTGGACCCAGCAGACAGAGGGATCTCAGCGGGAGGAGTCGATGCCGCCGGACTCCCTTCCAGGGTTGAATCTGCCGGACTCCCTTCGAGGGTAGAGGCCGCTGGGCTCCAGTCCAGAGTTGGGACCGCCGGACTCCCTTCCGGGGTCGAGACTGCCGGAACCCCGTCCAGGATCGAGACCGCCGGGCTCCCTTCCAGGGTTGAGGTCGTCGGATTCCCCTCAAGGGTTGAGGCCGCCGGTGTCCTGTTCCCGCTGAAGATCCCTGCCGGTCTCCCAGCTGGTGCCCAGGCCTGTCGAGTCGACTCTGTTTGTGTGTGTTTGTCCTTGTTTGCTGCCCAGCTGCCAGAGAGCGCTGCCCAGCCGTCGGAGATGCTGCCCAGCTGCCAGAGAGCGCTGCCCAGCCGCCGACATCCTGTCCTGTCATGTCGACATCCAGGCCTGCCCAGCCGGTGATAGCCGGCCTCCCAGTCGGCCATCCAGCCGGCGCCATGTCCTGTCCAGCCGGCCATCCAGCCGGAGCCATGTGTTGTCCAGCCGGCCATCCAGCCGGCGCCACGTGTTGTCCAGCCGGCCATCCAGCCGGCACCATGTCCAGTCCAGCCGGCCGTCCAGCCGGCGCCATGTCCTGTCCAGCCGGCACCATGTACTGTCCAGCCGGCCATCCAGCCGGCTCCATGTACTGTCTAGCCGGCCTTCCAGCCGGCGCCATGTCTTTGTTTGGACTTTTTTTTTCTATGTATCACGTTTTTGGTCGTGTTTGTATAGTTATGTTTTTTGTCACAGTCTGTGTAGTCTTGTTTGTTCCTTGAGGAGCATCAGGATGCTGCTCCTTAAGGAGGGGCTTCTGTCATGGTTCTGCCCCACCTTGTCTTGCTTTTCTTGACCTAGTGGCAGAACCATGATAGAACCTCTTGTTTTATGTGGAGAGAGTCATTTTGACCCTGTCGGCCTTCGATACTCTCTCCGGTCCTTGTCTGTGTTTCCCGCCCTTTTGTATCCCTCGTTTTGACTGTTCAGTAGTTCATGCCCCACACCTGTTCCCCTTTGATTTGTCCCTTTATTTAATGCCCTTGTGTCTTCTGTCTCGTGCTGGTTCATTGTTCTGTTGCGTTGTGTTTGTGTCATGTGGGTGAGTTACTGTTCTGTATTTAGTTTAGTTTATTGTGGTTATGTCAAGTGTTGTTATTATTTCTAGTCTAGTTAGTCCCTGTCCTTGTTGCTATGTTTTGTTATGTTCCCCCACGTGGGTTTTTGTTTTGTATTTTTTAGTTATAATTAAAGTCTGTCTTGTTAACCCCTTACCCGCTGTCTGCACTTGGGTCCTCTGTCCGTGTCCTCACCACCCACGTTCATGACAATGTAGACATGGACACGTTACTCATTTCGGGCATTACAATTTAGTTAATTTTATATTAAGTCTGGTCCACTTTGGAGCCTTTTCTGTCCAAAAGACAGCGACTTAGACTTCTGAAAATTTGATCAAAAACATATACTGACTTACTTTTGATATTGATATCAGTCGGTATTCATAGAGTTCATATTCATATTCATCCATTTCTGTTTGTCACGTGTTTAAAAACCTGTTCAGTTAATATTCTTAGTTGTGATTTTTTTTATGTAAGTATGGTTATACATGTTAAACTTGCGGTAAATTAAAGAAATTGAATGTGAAATGATGTTTCAAAAGTCACCGTCCCCTCATTGGCATCAAATGGCCGCAATATTTTTGTAGAATGTTGTACTTTATTTTGGCTTTATTTATAGTACAAAATATTCATGCATACAACCATTAAAGGGATAGTTCACCCAAAAATCAAAATTCTGTCATCATTTATTCATCCTTAAATCATTCAAAACCTGTACTGTATATGACTCTGAACATGGTTTTATGTTCATGGAAGTCAATAGCGGCCAATCAAAACATTTCTTCAAAATATCTTCTTTTGTGTTCTGCAGAAGAAAGTAAGTCATACAGATTTGAAATGGCACGAGGGTGAATAAAAACATATTTTTGGCTGAAATATCCCTTTAAAGTAAAAAATGATGAATGAGCAACATTATTGACCTGCAGGTGGGACGGTTGAGAAATACAAGAGTTCACGGCTCTTATGGTAGAAGGTCGCTGTCTTCTGCCTCTGACCCACACATCTGTTTCCTCAGTGCCCAAAAAACTCCTACAGCTCTTTCCTCTTCTCAAAATCTTCAGGAAAGTTTCATCAACAATATAAAGGAGTTTTAGATGTACTTATGCTTGCAGGAGTTCTAAACAGAAAACAAGTTGACAGGGTTCTACTCTGATTCGTCTCTCATATGAATGTGAGATGTTAATGTGTGTCATTATTATAGTTTGACCCTGTTAACTTCTAAACTCTTAGTGTTGTACTCTTAAGGCGTCTTAAACTTCCTGCTGTAGCTCTGTGAATAATTATAAACCCACGATTGGTTAAGGTGTTAATAGAATCAGCATTTAACTTCCTGTTGTGCTCTTTGGGTTCATCTCTCATTCTAAGAAGCTGGATGTCATAATGCAAGTACATTTGATATTTTCTGAAAGGAAAATCTCTGATGGTCTCCTCGGCATGTTACGGTTATGTTCAGGAAGTGAACAATGTGATTGGGTCATTTGATGTTACACCAAAGCACGCCTGTCCTCTCAACCTACCTCACACCTGTTTCTGCCTCCAGAACTACAGCCGTCGGAGCATCTACTGGTGGAGGCGTCCATCTGGCTCCCGCTCAATGTCGTCTCTAATGGAAACGCCTCCAGCAGTTCGCAGGCTGTGGGCGTCACCAAGATCGCCAAGTCCGTTATCGCTCCTTTGGCCGAGCAGCACGTGTCAGTCTTTATGCTGTCTACGTACCAGACAGATTTTATTCTGGTAAGCGAATGTGTGGTCCAAACTGTGTCATTCTTTCTTCTGCGGAACACAAAAGACATTTTGAAGAATGTTTGTAACCAAACAACATTGGACCCCATTGATTTCTATTGTATGGACACAAAACCTTTCTCAAAATATCACCTTTTGTGTTCTACTGTAGAAAGAGTCACAAGCAGATTTTAAATGATATAGGGGATGGATAAATGATTTTTTTTCATTTTGGTGTCAACTATCCCTTTAAATCTGAATTTGAACACATGTCATATTACGACCAAATTACATCTGTAGTTAAAAGATTACGGCTATTCCAATAATCATAACTATTTATAGTTAAAGATTATGTACATATGTGAATCACCAGTGTTGGGTGTAACAAGTTACTAAGTAATTAGTTACTTTAATTTAATTACTTTTCCCTTGAAAAGTAAAGTAAGGGATTACTCTTGTTTTTTTCTGTAATTTAAATACAGTTACTTCTGAAGTAATTCAACTAAATACTGTGTGTAACATATGTGTGTGCAATAGTGGAATTGACATCAAAATTCAAAGTCTAACTTTACAATCCGTGCATTAATGTGTAATTCTCACATTTGTATACTTTGGTCAGTTAATAATACTACACAGTAAAATCGGCAGAGTTAAATAATGTCAAATTAACACTCGCAGTGTATATGTAATCCACACTCTCAAAGTGTATATTATACACTCACCTAAAGGATTATTAGGAACACCATACTAATACGGTGTTTGACCCCCTTTCGCCTTCAGAACTGCCTTAATTCTACGTGGCATTGATTCAACAAGGTGCTGAAAGCATTCTTTAGAAATGTTGGCCCATATTGATAGGATAGCATCTTGCAGTTGATGGAGATTTGTGGGATGCACATCCAGGGCACGAAGCTCCCGTTCCACCACATCCCAAAGATGTTCTATCGGGTTGAGATCTGGTGACTGTGGGGGCCATTCTAGTACAGTGAACTCATTGTCATGTTCAAGAAACCAATTTGAAATGATTCGAGCTTTGTGACATGGTGCATTATCCTGCTGGAAGTAGCCATTAGAGGATGGGTACATGGTGGTCATAAAGGGATGGACATGGTCAGAAACAATGCTCAGGTAGGCCGTGGCATTTAAACGATGCCCAATTGGCACTAAGGGGCCTAAAGTGTGCCAAGAAAACATCCCCCACACCATTACACCACCACCACCAGCCTGCACAGTGGTAACAAGGCATGATGGATCCATGTTCTCATTCTGTTTACGCCAAATTCTGACTCTACCATTTGAATGTCTCAACAGAAATCGAGACTCATCAGACCAGGCAACATTTTTCCAGTCTTCAACTGTCCAATTTTGGTGAGCTCGTGCAAATTGTAGCCTCTTTTTCCTATTTGTAGTGGAGATGAGTGGTACCCGGTGGGGTCTTCTGCTGTTGTAGCCCATCTGCCTCAAGGTTGTGCGTGTTGTGGCTTCACAAATGCTTTGCTGCATACCTCGGTTGTAACGAGTGGTTATTTCAGTCAAAGTTGCTCTTCTATCAGCTTGAATCAGTCGGCCCATTCTCCTCTGACCTCTAGCATCAACAAGGCATTTTCGCCCACAGGACTGCCGCATACTGGATGTTTTTCCCTTTTCACACCATTCTTTGTAAACCCTAGAAATGGTTGTGCGTGAAAATCCCAGTAACTGAGCAGATTGTGAAATACTCAGACCGGCCCGTCTGGCACCAACAACCATGCCAAGCTCAAAATTGCTTAAATCACCTTTCTTTCCCATTCTGACATTCAGTTTGGAGTTCAGGAGATTGTCTTGACCAGGACCACACCCCTAAATGCATTGAAGCAACTGCCATGTGATTGGTTGATTAGATAATTGCATTAATGAGAAATTGAACAGGTGTTCCTAATAATCCTTTAGGTGAGTGTATATAGACTGAGTTAATTTGACCTTTTTTAACACTGGCGATTTTGCTGTGTACTTTATGTAGTTTTATATTATTTATATGAGTGAATTAAAAGGGCCGTTTCATGTCTATCCTTGAATCACTCAACTAATCAAGGTTGATATACAGTAGGATATAGAAAGTAATTAGTAATAAGTAATTAAATACTTTTTGGAGAGAGTAATTTGTACAGTAATCTAATTACACTATTGAATATGTAATTAGTAGCTAGTAATTAATAACTTTTTCAGAGTAACTTACCCAACACTGTGAATCACATTGGTGACGCGTTTTTAATCTATTTATTTATTTACTTACTTATTTTTTCTGTAATAGTGTAATGTCCAAAGTAGGGATGCACCGATACCATTTTTTAAAGACCGAGTACCTTTTCGAATAGAAATAGAATAGCTTCATAATTGCAAACAAATCCACCTCAAACACATTCTGAAAAACTAAATAATTTGATGTGCTTTTTACAAACTTTCAACGCAAATTTCACAACAAATTTCAGTCAGTTATGTCACATGAGGTATCGGTGCATTTTTACGAGTACGAGTTAGTATAGTATGCTTCGTATCGGCCCGGTGCATCCCTAGTACAAAGCAAAGAAAGCAACTTGCACGTGTTGAGGTGGTCAACATTGCGCTGAACTCAGAAGCATAGCAATTTGTTAATACATAATGTATTGAGGAAATGCTGAAGCAGCATAAACACAATCTGACATCCAAAAACACATACAACTGTGAATGTTTTACAGGTTTTTTAGCCAACAAGTTTGTAAATATGTAACAAAAGTTATGTAATGCCGGCAGGTCTTTGTTGATTGTGTTTTTTAATATTCACAAGCATTGAAACTCGTATCTCCTTAACTAATGGGCTCTAATGTCTTCGTTACCTCTTAAAATGGCTTGTACGCACTTCAAAATTTCACACAAAGCAACATTTTCGAGCTTTTTTTTATGATTATATAGAGATCGTTTTTCTAATGTTATCAAAACATTTCAGTTTGGTCAGTATAGTCCATATTGGCTCGATGTTCGTTTGTTTTTTGGTAGTTGTGTGTTAACACACTGTTATGGTTGTAGGTGCGAGAGAAGGACCTGTCAGTGGTGGTGGAGACTCTGGAGGAGGAGTTTAATATTTTCAGAGAAGAGGGGGGCGAGTCTGTGCCAGTTCAGAGTCAGGACGCCTGGGAGGGCCTCCAGAGAAACGGCAGAGAGGGTGAGATTCAACTTTACCATGTTGTTACGTGTCCTCTTTAAAACATTTACATTTTTTACATGCGTAAACAAGCTTGTGCTGATATGGATTGCTGCTTTTAACCTTTTAATATAGCATTTATTCTTGTGTAATGGCTAGATTTTCAGCTTTTTCAACATAACAATAACTTAAATGTTTTACCCAATTGTTTGCTTACCAAATATTAGTTTCTCTATCCTGTGGTTTCCATGGCCGGGCACATTAACTGAAAGTTGTTTCGTGTGTGTTTAGTTATGCATGCGACGGTTCATCCTGTGCTGATTCCAGAGAATCAGTTCTGTGTTATGAGTTTGGATCCAGACACACTGCCAGCGATCGCCACCACGCTCATAGATGTTCTGTTTTACTCGAACAGGTATAAAACCCGAACTCACAATCTCATGCACATGCTGACATTTTAGTTAACCTTTGTATGTGTTTATGATGCCACTAGATGTTTAATGTACAGTAGTGGACAAAGATGAAAATGAATGGCTTCACCCTTTATTTAAAATGATTAATAAAGGTGTATTAAACATTTTCTGTGCATGTTGCATAGTTTACTGCATAAACTAAAGTATACATATATAGCCGCAGATTTCCCAAATTTGAATTAAAAATGTTGTTTTTATTTGCATTTATTTGCAAAAAAAAGAACTGGAGAAAACGGGTTAAAACAACAGAAAAGATTATCTGCGTTTTTTAAACTGAAACATCGCAACAACAAAAAAACAAGTTAATTTTCAGTTTTAAACAACACAAAACTAATGTTTGTACACGTATTAGAAAAAGTAAAAAAATGAAGTAACCCTGATTTTTAAAATGAGCTTATTATCATGCTCTCAGTCTTTCATATTGCTGTTGCTTTGTCACTCTTGAGGTTTGCTTTTGTTGAAATTCAACAAACATTGCAATATGACTGCAGTACATGCAGGATTTAAAATGTTATAAATATAAAAACACGCATTCATTACAGAAGACGGTGAAATTAAAACAAAAATCATTATTGTTGATTATTGCCCTTTATATAGTAATTGTGAACGTTTCATTTTATTGATGTTTACGCATGAGTAAACTGGACATAAAGCCTATATAGAAAGCGTGCTAAGAACATTGCCCATCACTGAACGATCACTGACTTCTGTTTCATTTCGCAAAAAACTCCCGTTTTAACGAGTGAGTCTGATTACACTGCACAATGAACTTTACATCATATGTGCTGTTGTTTATGAGGTCCGTGTTTCGCTACCACCTGCAGCATTATTTGGTGTGTTTGAGATGGAGAGAGACAGATTTCTGAAGCGTTAATAAGACAAAAAACTCTCGTCATAACAAATGAATCTGATTTTACTGCACAGTTAATTTTACATGCTGTTAATAATAAACTCAAAGCAAACGATTCCTTTGCACAGTATTTTGCTTCCACCTGTAGCATGCTTCTCTACAAACTAAACCGCGACGTTGCTTTCAGCCAATAAAAAATACTGCGATTTTTGGTGTTATTTTTGTTCACCAATTCACAGTTTTATGGTGTTATCATTGGGTGGGCAAGACGGGCGTTTAGGTGGGCTCAGCCCACCCCTGATGTGCTATAGTTTTTGTTTTTGCCAAAAATCATTTTGTCCAATCTCGGTCCTGAAGTGAAACCAGCGCTATAAAAATCTAAAAGTGTACTTTTATAACGTGTAGCTTAAATGCACTGTAAATCATATAGAAATCATATCAATCGAAGTGTTTCCCAAAATGCGTAAAGATTTTCACTGACAAATTGTTTGATTTTATGCAATGTCCCCTGCAGTCCTGAAGAGGGCGCCAGTGTGAACCAGAACATGGAATGCATCAAATTCTTCTCGTTCAGCTTGATCGATGGCTACGTTTCTTTGGTGATGGACACAGAAGCACAGCGACAGTAAGACCCGCACAGAGACGGGAAAGTGTGAATAAAAGTGTTTTGTCAGTTGTCCACTCAAATCAGAAAAAAGGTGTGTGTTGGTCTTTTCCTAGATTCCCGGCGGATCTTCTGTTCACCAGCTCTTCCGGTGAGCTCTGGAGGATGGTGAGAATAGGAGGGCAGCCTCTCGGCTTTGGTGAGCATCTTCAACGTCTCACAGAGTATTACAGACAAATGCTAATTAAATGTAATCATTATTAAATTATATATTTTAATCAATACTTTAATTTAATAATTCTAAAATGGAATGTTTTACTGTCTGATTTTTGATGTTGTGGTTCTTTTATTTGGTTAAGGTTACTGCAACATTAGCATTTTTGTGTGTGTTTTTTTATGTCCCCTTAGAAGGCAGCTGCCTGTGTAGGGGTTTGGAACAGGGCTTATAAGTAGACTTTAGTAGAAAATACGCAATAGCTTAAGCCTCTTTAGTGATGTGATTGTCTTATCAAATGACTAGTTCTGATAATAGAAGAATCTGTTTAGCAGGAGTGATAAATGAACAGACACAATAAATTAAATCAGAAAACGTCATTTCTCCCAATTATTGACTCTTTTTGTCTGTCTTTTTCTGTCTCTCTGTCTCAGATGAATGCGGGATAGTCGCTCAGATATCACAGCCTCTCGCAGGCAGTGATATATCAGCTTATTACATTAGTACCTTCAGTTTTGATCATGCTCTGGTAAGTTTTTTCTTTCTTTGTCACTTTTTTCCTTTAACTAAGTAGTTTATTTAAATCTTAAGGTCATGTGACTGAAGGCAGATATAATGCAGATCAATTTATACTGATATTGTATAAAGACACACTTATCGAATTGATCCGTTAAATATATAATAATAATAATTGAACAGAATTCATATACAAGTCAGACGGCTTGACTTGATGAGTTTTCCAATGCATTATAACAGGGGTCTTCAACGTTTTTCGGGGCAAGGACCCCTTATATAAGAGATGCATGGAGTTCTCTTCTCAAACGTACATTGGAGTAGAGATTTTACAGAGTTCGGTTCGTGTCCGGAATTACCTGAGCCCGCCATTGTTACACAATTGGAAATTGCGCCACTACAGGCCAGCCCCGATTTTAGCAGTTTGGGGCGACAGAAAAATCGCCCATTTCAGATAAGATTTGTGGATGCTGATTGGGTCAATTTTATGTCACGTCTTAAATATATGTATATCTTGAATCAGGATTTGACTAAATTCTACAAAGACCCGCCTCCTGTGGGCGACTTCTCGATCGCCCCTCAGCTGAAATTGAGACGTGCAGACAGGCAGAGAGGCCATATTTTGATGATGAAAACATATATTTTCCACAGATGATTATCTATAACATTACATTATGCAAATGTACATTTAAAAAAATTATGTAATTACTATTTTGTGTGTGTAGCTCTATTGGCCAGCCGCCACTGGAACATTGGTTGTAATATTTCATTACATTTTTAACAAAAAGTTGCCTGTCAGTAAACAGTAATTAGCGGACCCCTATGGGCCGCGGACCCCCGGTTGAAGACCCCCGCATTATAATATATCGCAGTTGTCCTTCTGCAACCTCGTATCTCCATATTTGGTGTTTTTTGTCATAAATCATATTATTAGTCACACTCTATGTTTTT
Organism: Triplophysa rosa; assembly: GCF_024868665.1. Lineage (NCBI taxonomy): Eukaryota > Metazoa > Chordata > Actinopteri > Cypriniformes > Nemacheilidae > Triplophysa > Triplophysa rosa. Next base: position 32,902,797 of record NC_079891.1, on the reverse strand, counting down.
CACTGGGGTTTTTTCAAACATCTAACCAATAAAAAGTATGACAAAGTGCTTGTCAACTTTGACAGCACAGTATTTAATCATTAAAAAAATGATTTACTGAAAAACAGTGAATTTGGACATCCAAGGTTTTCATCCAAGGACAGCGACGATACGTATCATTTTTTTATTTCATAAATTGTCCTCAATGTTTTAATTTGACTGCATTTTAAATTGCAGTCAAAGATAAAATATAATTTTATTGTATAGAATATTTACTCAAAATGTATGAAATGGTATTTAAAACGAGTACAGAAATGTTTAAATTATCACAACAACAGTGTTTTATTCATGTAAGAAAATGTCATTTTTTGTCACTGCCTATAGGGGTCACATTGATTTAGTCTAGTTTACATAAGCATTATTTTGTATTTTCTAATCTGAATAATTTCATACCTAAAGACATTTAATGTGACATCAGACTAAGCGAGTAAATATGGACAGACGGTTGCCTATTAACCAACAACTGTCCTAAATCTGATGTAAATAGATTGCAAATTTCCGTTCTGGAAATAGTGCATTGGCGATATGGGGGCGTTTAAAATCCCCTCTGGTATCAGTCATATAACCAAGTCATCTTCTTTTGCCTTTTTTTGTCCTTTTTCACCGTAACACGCGTCATAGCAGGAACTACAGTGTTTTGAACTGCAGAGATGAGGATATATCATCTGGGTTCTTTAGACATCTTTCACGCACACCCACTCATAGATTTGTAATGCACGGAATTAGCTATGCTATATATAGACCGTGTTGATGATGTAACACTCCGATGCAAGCCAATCCATTTCCCAATAACACTGCAGTGAGAATGAGAATGCATGAGGAAGTTGTGATGCAATGGGACGCTGCCGTGAGCATCTCATGTTATTGTCGCAACCATGTTGGTTGTTGCCAGTTGGTCTGGTTTACTGGGGAAATCTTAACCCCAAAATGTCCCAGATGGTAAAATCATGGCTGACATCATACAGCGTAAAGTTGAAAAAATGAATCCGCACACATGAATCATGGCAAATACTGCCCCAAATTTTTAAACGTAATCTTAATTGTCCAAAAGGAACAATTTTTGGTTTTGTGCCCTGTGCCTCACGTGCAGCTCAAACTTATGTTCATCTAATTGACATCATACAGTTTGCATCTGGCTTTATATGTACAGATTTCCATTCTTTTAAAATACCTTCCTAACTCAATATGCAAGTTATCCCTTATTTCAAATATTATACAGTACATATAGTGTCCGAAAACTACCTCCATTTTTGGAAAATTTACATCTTAGCCCTTTATTCAAACGCATTCTAAAAGATTTATTTAACATTTTGTCTGTGTGTTTTGAAAGCCCGGCCTTGAGAAGAATAAAGATTCATCTTTGCATCCATCGATACTCTTCAGTAACGTTTCTGACTGTGATTTTGCGTTCGCCGCACTCGCTGCTGGTCAGGACATGGTTCGCTTTACATCTCTCTATTTTTCTGGGGGGTTTTCTCAGGTGCCTGAAGAAGATATAGTCAGAGTGACGGAGATGCTTCGAGCTCAAAGGAAAGACGTTCCCCGCTGAGGCTCTTGTTTTGATCGTCCTCTTTGAAGAGAAAAGAAAACCGAGAAACACAGTGGACGGTGAGCCACTGAAACAGTATTAGTCCTGATCGTCTTGCTTTTACAATCTCCCTTCAAAACACTGGGAATTACAAAACTTTACAGAACGTATACGCAGGCGTTACAGTCGGGTCATATCACGTGTCAGTGCACTGAAGTAAGCTCATTTTGGGATGAAATGGTTACCCGTTCTCGGAAAGATCTCTCTTTATTTCGGACACGGACGGGACTTTTGAGTCCACACATCCTGACAGGCCATCAAAAAAATGTATGTAGACTTAATCTGGATTTCTTGATTTGTCTTTTATTTCCCCTTAAACTAAAGAAATTATGTTCATTCTTAAATCACTGGCTTGATGACAGTATTTGCATAGTGAGATAAAGGAAATTCAAATGAAAAGTATGATGCTTCTGATCGGGACACCTTTGCTGGACCCAGCTCCGTTGCGGCCTTAAAGTATCATACAGTGTTTGATTTATGTTAGAATAAGCTGTTAATATCCACTGTTTTTCTTCACTAATAGTAAACCAAGCACTTGACCAGATTTAGAAGTAATCATTGAAACGATTGTTTCAAAATGTTTTGATTTTTTTTTTTAATGATGTGAGGAGATGCTTATCATTTCAGGCATCTGGAGTTTCTGAGAAAATGTGTTGAGACCAGCAGAGATGCACTGAATGAAAATATCTTGTTGGCACAATCAAAAAATGAATGCAGAATTTATACGACTCCTTTAAGAGATCAATGGAAGTATCTCTTTGTTACGAAGCAAGCTCTGTGTTTTTCAGAGAGCTTTTGATTCAGAAACACTATATCTAAACATACAGAATATTTCATTTATCATTAGTGTTGTGTTGTTCAGCCCTATTTCAGTTTTGTTTCTGTGTGTTTAGGCAAGTTTTTTTTTTCTTTAGATTCACTATGTTTAGGGCACTTAATGCAGCTTAAGACCGGTCTCTCTGAGACCGTCTGATAGAAGACTTTTGTATGTAAAGTAAAACTTTGTTAAAGAAACACCAGTGCCATCGAGGAATGTTTTTCATACGTTTATTTCATCTCGTGTTCTGTCTTCACTCTCACAATATCGGCACATGCGGATGTTACTGGTGTGCAAATATTGGTTTGTCAAGGTCAATACTAATGATTCTGAGGGTGTTATCCTTTGTTTTTCTAGAATAGGCTCAAGTCATTTTTGGTATATTTTATACCGTGTCAAAAAAAGTATTGCATACTGTGTTTGTTACCGTGCTGCTTATTCAATAAATAACCATAAAAATACTCTGTTTTTCTGACATGTTTTTCCTGTTGATTAAAAATCTAGATTCAGTTATATATGATGACTAGAGCATAATTAAATGTAAATGAGTAAATGAGTTAGCGGTCTATCTAAGAATACTTTCATAATGGGTCAATAAAAAGAAATAATTCACCCAAAGACAACATCTGTTTCATTTTTTATTCATTTTTTTGTCGTTTCAAAATCTGTATACAACTCCTTTGTTTAACACAAAGGAAGATATTTTGAGGAATGTTCCAGTGGTTTTGTGTTCACAAATGGGGGATCGGTTTTGTTTGGTTATCAACATTCTTCAAAATATTTTCTTTGTGTTTTGCTAAAGAAAGAAAGTCATACAGGTTTGATATGGCAAGAGTAAATAAACGATGAAAGACATTTTATTTTTTCTGTCCCTTTAAGTGGACAAATATTTCAATATTATTCAAATTTTTCCAAAATATCCATTTCAAATTTTGCCTTAAAATTGCTCACAAATATATACATTTAAATACACTTACAACATATACTACAAATTCACTATGGTTCAAAAGTTTAGGGTCACTTAGTACTTTTACTCCCAATTTTAGAATAGTAGAATAAAAGTAAACTCATCAAAATGATTCAATAACAAAAATGCAGCTGTGACTTATTTTGCAGCTCTTTGTCAAGCTTGAGATAGAGTTGATGTTTATTCTGGGCTTTTGCTGTCTGCTTTTTCGTCATTATTTGGTCCAAGTCATCCATTTAAAAAAATGTTTTGTTACATAAAATATTAGCTTTATCATAGGGCTGACATACGATTAATCATGATTAATTGCATCCAGAATAAAAGTTTGTTTACACAATATGTCTGTGTACTGTGAATATTCATTTTGTATTTATAAACACACACACGTATATATATTTATATATATATATTTAGGAAATATTTATATGGATTTAGTAATATTTACCAACAATTTAAATTATATACAAATGTTTGTTCATTTTTATATATTTCTTAAATATATACATGTATGTGTTTATATTTACAAAATGTACATATGCACAGTACAGACATATATTATGTAAACACAAACTTTTATTCTAAAGTCTAATCACGATTAATCGTTTGACAGCCCTCATTTATAATGAAACAAACACTTTACACTTATTTTTTTTGTCCACTAAACTCATTTTAGAGTTGTAAGCACACGCCTTTAGATCAAAAGGTCAAGGTCAAGAGAAACATTGAACTAAGGTGAGCCTCAGCATTTGATGAGTAAAACCTAACAAATATTTAATCTTCTTGTTGATCAGCTGTAGATCTCGACACTGTCATGTGCATAAAATATGTCAAACGTAATTGTTCACATGTTGCATCCTCGTAAAAATAATGAATTTCTTGGTTACGTCATTTCATTTTTGTCTGGCCGAAGGAATTTGGAATGTTGTGACAGGAATGATTCCAGTGCGTTCTTCTGTTATCAGGGCGTGATCAAATATAAACTCCCTTTACAACGACTCTTCCGTTAAACATCAGTAACAAACAACTGGTTTGTTTTTTTCAAGGCAGAGGTCAATTGAATTATTATTGGTAACACAAAGACAAAGCGGGTCTTATGGATACAGGTGCATGCGAAAAACATTTCACAGAATGATGTGCTGAGTTTTCTTTTCAATATTGAGTAAAATTACCCCTCTACACATCCGAATGATTTACATGATTGACAGCGTCTGACGTGATTGTGGGCAGGAAGTGAGAGTAACCTCAGTTTACAAAAATTACGTAGAAAACCGTTCGACAACTTATATTATTTTATCTCAGTCATGTTCATCTTTAATGTTGCCAGTTTGTTATCATGAATAAATCCTCTCCTGATCAAGAATAGGATTGACTTCTTGAGAATTACAGGAGTCTTTGCCTTATTTAAACTGACTTCATAATTAAAATTGTATTAAACATTTCGTATGCGTATTGCATACTTGGGAAGCACCAGCTAGGTTAAAGCAAATGGCCTAAACAGTGACGTTAGCTCTGAAATCAGAGGAAAGATCTGGTGCTTGAATCACTTTCCATCTTTTCATGGAACCCAGAAAAGGGAAGTGGTAAAATGTGTTGAATGTGGTTTACATTTCTCTGTACATATAATACCTCATGGCATTTTTGTTTTCTTTGAAAGTAAAACACATCACTGGTCAAAAGTTCAAGGTCACTCACTCTTTATTTAATATTCTTTCTCGTGTTTTGAAGTAAGAGTAAACTCATTAAAATGATGTGAAAGACACAAATGTGAAAGAAAATCAAACAAATTGAAACTCTGTTGTATTTTAGCACTATACTGACCCTTACTCCTGGCATTTTCTCAAAGCAACTTCTTGAGGCGTAAATAAATGTTGAGTTTCGAAAGAAATGAATGAGACCACTAATATGACTAAAATTCAGACATATGCAGTCATGTAGACGAGATGCTTTTGTTTGTCAAAATCAGCTTTTTAGACAGACTACATTTACATTTAAAAGACTTACTTTTGTAGACAAAGCTCTCATTCTCATGAATGAAAACTGAACTGAAATCTGAACACAAAGTTTTTATGGACAAAACCAGCATGACTTGTGATGCTGAGGGGTCAGGATGATGGAGTTATGATGACCATATTTTAATTTGCCAACGTTTTTCGGCACACAGGCTAAAAGATTCCAAATTGTATCCTCCATTCTGTATTGATACTGACCCTTCAACATCACACGTGTTGCTTTGTCCATAAATAGTGTTGCTTTTTTTTTTCCATGCACCAGAACAACTTCACAATACATCTGGTGACTGTTCCAAAGAATCTCAAATATTAGAGAGCTGTGATTTTAAAAGCCGCATTGTTGTGATGATTTTACTATTAATAATAAGGAATGAATAGGTGTGTCCAAACATGGGACTTACAGAATCGTGTATTCCAAGAGTGTGACTAAACAACTTCGGAAAAGAATAAAATGCATTTTGATGCATATTTGGGTTTCTGGACATTAGCGATTAAAGACCATTTGAACAGCCCATCAGTCTTATCAGTCACTTTTATGCAAAGTGACTTAAAGAATAATAATGAAAGAATTGAAAATGTACGTAATGTTGTGTCATTATGTAATGTGTTCCATTTGTGTTGTGTTGTGTTGTCATGTTATGTGCTATAGGCCACATCACACTGCATCTGCTCTGCGTTCCGCAGGATATTCCCTGCTGTAGGGTGTCAGCCATTCTCTTTTAGACGTGTAAGGAAATCTCTCATTAACCATGAGACCATTTATAGAAGATGACTTAGAGGCCATAGAAAACATGCCTACACGTTTGTTTCACCACAGGAACTCGCATCACGTCGCAATAACGCAATATACTCTATCAATTGAGTTACAGAAACACCAACGTTTGTGTCTGATGACCCAACCAAATGCAACTTGAATTTACGTGTAACGCTTAGAAGTCCCTTAAAAGTAAATCGGGGGCTTCACGAGATTTGATCAGACATCACATATGATGGACATAGTGATTCTTGCAGACAAGCATCCGACACTTCATTTCACCTATGATCAATTGAAAGTCTACGACTGCGTCACGTCAATGAATAAAACATCCCAGTATGATAAATCAGACTTATCAGAGCAAAGATCCTCCACAAGACGATAGCAAAGATTTTCTTTTTTACGCATTAAGATTGTGAGATAACGTCAATCCTGTGACTTAAATTTCCTTTTTGTGACTAAGCAGTTACAGGGGTATAAAAGAGAGATGGCTGAAAGAATGTGTATAATACGTTGAAGAGTTTGCTTTTCACTGACAGACAAATACTGTGAATCTTCTCCATGGAGCCCAAAACAGGTATGGCTGTTATTATTATCTAACATTATTTTGTCGATTCCGGTTATTTCCAGAATGAACTAGATACTTAGGTTCCTGCTTTATTGTCTGTGCTCAGAATGACTTTATCTTTTCTTGTTTTAGGACTTCTCAGCTTGTGGGTTTTGATCATGTTGCTGGCCGTGCCATGCAGACCAACACATTGCAACGTTACGAAAAGAATATTGTTTACCAAATGCACGATGGAAAACCTACGATGTGTTTATGTAAGTTTGATTTTTTCTTTTATTAACTAATGCAAGACTAATGTTTGGACACCCAGGCCAGTGTAAGAATTGTTTAGGCCAAATATTCTTACAGTAAAAACTTTATTTTTAAAAGATGTCTAATAACATGCTTAAATAAAGTTATTTTTGTAAGGGTTTTGCGTTTTATATTGATATTTATTATGGATTAATACAGTGTACTCTTAAGGCTGCTTATTTTAACGCTATAACATTTTTGTGTCTGTCCCTTTCACTACAGCTCAATACCAATGCAGAGAATATCAAATGTTGGCCTCATCCAATTCCAGAACTTGACTTGAAAACGCCCGTTTCAACTGAAGACAAAATCCAGAAAGGTGTCTGCGGACTTCGTTTTATTCAGGATGCGCTTGGTTTGATATATGCCCACCAGAGAGACATACACAGTATAAACAATGACATATTCCATAAAATCAACACGATGGAGCAAGAGTTGTTCCGTAGCGAGAAATGTGTTGAGGGAGGTTTGAAAGAACAATGCAGAAATGAAACAAAGCCTGACTTCAATCATGATGACATGTACAGCCGTCTGCAATGGGGCCGCACTATTATAGAGTCTTCCATCGGTTTTATGGAGCAGTTGGAGGACTTGGTGAAACACGGACAGAAGCTGAACTTTACATTAGGATCACTCCTCAAACACCCTCCTTGTAGATGCAAGTGCATTATGAAGCACAAATATGATCAACTTTGTTCACAAGACAGACATTAACATCTTTCTTATTCCTGTATTTCTCCACCGATAGCCGATTATTCAGAGTGATATTTGCCGATACCAATTCTAAAGATTAAATGAACATTCCTTAACTTATTCATTCACATGATGACTATTAATATTGAACATCGAATTGGTGATGTTTCTTAACGTTTTCTAAATACAGAGCACAAACAGGATACATCGGCCCTGATCATCGGCTGTTTTTAAACTTTCGTCCGATAGCCGTTAGTGTGAAAAATTGCTTTTATCGGCCGATATATCGGTGCATGTCAACTTGCGTATAATGCATAGTTTTTATAACCTCCTTAGTTGAGAGAATATGTGGATTATTCAGATTTATTTGTAAATATATTTTTTACAGCATAGGACTACTATTTTTGTTTATGAAAAACATTTGGTTACTTATCATGTTTTCTTATGTTGTCTTTCAGAACCGTATTTTTATACATTGTATTGTTTATTTTATTTATAGCAACAATATTGCCATTATTTAATAAGTTATTTTGTTAGTAAAATACACTTGTGTTGCTTATTCATAATGGGTTTCAAGTGTATACGTTGCAGTTTTTTTATTTGTATCGTGACTCATTTTGATAATAAAGCAAATTTGGTTATAAAATGCAATTGTGTTACTTATGTTTTCTATTATTTTCTAGTAGAACAACAGAATTTAAGTTAAAATTCATTATTCAGAGGACGCTGATCGTATAAAGCAGGGGAAGCAGGTGGTCTGCTCAGTCAGCAATGTAATAGTCTCATGTGACTGTAATTAATCAAACTGTCATACGTGACCGGGAAAAACGTGTTAATTTTCTAATTTCAATGCAGATGTTTTTTTTCTTTTGAAATAACCAGGATGATTGATTGTTTAATAGTGGCCATGTATCCCCGAGTGAGTCTTCTACTCAGCCCATTGGCAGACAGACAAATATGAGAAATCGACAGCACAGTGAAACTTTTGATGGAACAATATGCATAACTGAAAGTTATTTTCTCTGAAAGATGTTTAGCAGACGTCTATTCGCAGGAAAAGAAATCATTCCTATAGTGATGTCAAGTACAGTTACGTTCAGATTTTTCTGATGTAACTTCTTTTTTACTGAAGGGTTCCAATTCTGATGGGTTCCAAAACCAATTCTGATGTAATGCAAGATAAATCAAGATACATTTCCTCATTTTTGTGCTCACATTTTAAGATGTCCTACCAAATACAGTTATATTCCTGTAAATCTCTTATTTCCCAGTGACACAGGCGCTTTCATCGGACGCACGTACCTGGCCCAATGATAACTTCCAGTCTGTGTTTGGTTATAATATAACAATTAGTTTTATATTTAATTTATAATCATATTTTATTGTATATTAATTGTATTCAATTAAAACTACTCAACAGTTGATTGATTCTTGGCGGAGGTCTACCGGAAATTAAGTTTGGGCCACATAACGTTTGTTGCTGCTAAAACCGTCTATATCAATCGTATTTAAAGGGATGGTTCACCCAAAAAATAAAATTCTGTCATCATTTATTTACCCCACCAAGTTGTCCAAACTTGTATAAAGTTGACACAAAAAAAGATATTTGGAAGAATGTTTGTAACCAAACAGTTCTAGGCTCTATTGACTATTATAGCGGGGAAAAATAAGCATTCTTCCAAATATCTTCTTTTGTGATCAACGGAGCAAAGAAATGTATACCCGTTTGGAACAACTTAAGGGTGAGTCAAATTAAACTGTCCCTTCTTTAAGCATCTAATAAAAACGCAGTATAAATTGTTTAATGTGATGAAAAAACACATTTAATGCAGGATAAGCCGTCTCAAGGGCATAATGTATGAGCTTATTTTCCAATCAAAAATCACAATACAGCACTAAAATTTAGAAGTAAACGGTGTATTTAAAGATTTAAAAGCTAAAGTGTGAGGCGTGTCATTTTGTTAAAGCGCTTGTCCAGATTTTTGTGGTGGGACTGCAGTTCTAGATGTCCTTATGTCACTCCTTCACATTGTTCTGATGTTTAATAATTCATTTTAGTATTGATGCTATACTTCTGAAACTTTTTGATCATCACAAATTCAGCTTAACCTGTATTAAACAGGGCTGTCGAAATTAATCGATTGGCGTGGACGATTCTGCATGGATGCAGTACTGTTAAACCCTGAACGTTCGTTTGAGTTTGAACATGTTAAAACATTCTCAGTTGTAAAGCTACTGAAAATCACGTTGACTTTATTAAATTACATAGAGCAGTTTACATGCAGGTTCTAAAAGAGCTCACATTTAATACACTGACGGACAACATTATGAAACAGTCTGAGGTGATGAGTGTGACAACACAATGATTCCTGCTGAAATCCAAGCAAAATAAAATCTTGCAAAATGACCCTACAAGTCCTGCTCTTAGAATGACGGGTAGAAATGTGTGGAATCTTCAAATCGTTCATATATGAGGTAAAACAGAGAAACGCTTCTGTGGCATAAACTGCATTGTCCTTCAAGTCCTGTTGATCGATTTATTGTTCGTTTCAGGTCAACAGGAGCACCGAGAAGACCTTCTCCTTCATTACATCAGCCAGTTTTCCCATAACAGTCAGACAGGCTGCAGTTCCGGTGGACTCTCTCCGTAGCAGTACTTGGCCTGTGGGTTCCTGTAAGTGTTTTCATGTTGGACGCTCTGAAACGAGACAACAGCGACGGTTGTTTGTTTCTGTTCATGTACACATGATCAACACACACACGCTCAGACAGAGCGCTTCACTGTATCGACCAATCAAACGGCTCATTTATCAGTAGGGTTTGAATGGAGAATTGAGCGATGTAATGAGCTAGTTATTTATAATGCATTGGGGGAAACGACTCGCAAATCGAATTCGAGTTATCGAATTGAAGCAGTGTAACAAATCACAGGCTTGCTCAATGAACCACATGTCATTGCTTTCATCATGTTCAACTCAAAGTGAACCTGGAACTTGTGTTTTGTTTAGTTAAGACTCATGAGACACTTCTTTTGTACATAAATTACAAAACAAAAACATTTTTCATCACCTGTGAAGATGTGCGACATTTAGCCAGACATAACTCAAAATGATCTTCCACTGCAGTGAAGAGGTTCTGGAAACCTTCTGCAGCTCGGTTCAAAAATCGCTCCAGAAGAGGTTGCTGATGAGAAAGAAACAGGAGAGATTGCTTTCTTAACGGGAAGTTTCCAAACATGATGGACTACTTCTTTCTATTCCAGGTCAGTGACAGAGATGGGGTGACCGGCGCATTAGGACTTTTTTATTACTCACACTTTTCGCCAATATGATAAAAATGAAACTAACACCTAGCGGTGATAATCGCAAGTTCAGACATATTTATATTTCACAATTAACATGCATGACAAAATTGCACAAATATGCCAAAAACAGACTAAACACATGGCTTACATGTTAATGCGTGAACAATGTTATTACCTTTGTTAAAGGGATAGTTAACTCAAAAATAGAAATATTTTCATCGACACACCCTCCAACCTGTATGACTTTCTTCTGCCGAACACAAAGAAGATATTTTGAAGAATGTTGGTCACCAAACAAAACTGTCCCCATTGACTTCCATTGTATGGACATAAAACCACTGAGACATTTATCAAAATATATTCTTTTGTGTTCCATAGAAGCAAGAGTCATATACACGTCTTAAATTACATTAGGGTAAATAAATGATTACAGACTTTTTTGGGGGTGAGCTATCACTTATAGTTTTTTTCTTTTTGTAGAAACTTAAGTGGTTTTGTAGTAAATCGAAAGCAAAGAGAATAGAATCTATAATGGATTAAGAGGGTGTTGCATGTCCGAAAGAACTTTTTCAGCAAAAATTGTCTCCGATTTTTAACCATGACACATTTTTCTCATTGTCGCAACTAAGAGATGTAACGGTGTGAAAATTTCAGATCACGGTTATAGTGAACAACATCATCCCGATTATCAATATTACCACAATTTTATTAACATGTTCTGGAAAAAAATACCGATGTAAACCAAATTTAATACAGAGTTTACCTGTCAAAATAAATTTTACATCACATAAATAACATTAATATTGGTCATGGCACGTTGGAGGCATGAGGTAAAAGTTTCCTAGTTCAGATTAAACAACGTCTGCGTGTGTTGTGAGAAATAGGTTGTTCTTTATGACCCAGGAGAAAGCGGCATGACGTGCGCTCATAACAGAAGAAACAAGCTGAACGGAGTTTCAAACTCACCGCATCACATCATTTCATGAAAAATGAATAGAAATGATGGGGATTTTTGAAATAAAGTCCTAATTAGTGAAGCACTGTCATCACAAACTCACAGGAGCAGTAAAGAATAAATAGGTACGTTATTTTGTTCCGAATGTCAATACTCCACACTCCTGATTTACTCTCCTGACATTAATGAACAAAACCCACATTCATGTTGCATCTACGTTACACTCTTGATAACCTTGTTTGATGCTGGAGTGGGTTTTTCAAGCCGTAACACTGGTGCGGTTTAACGGTAATTAAAATATGACGCGGTAATACTAACCGTTGGACGTTGTTATCACGGTAAACCATTAAACCGGTAATCGTTACATCCCTATCGCAACTACACAACACGTAGTGACACATACGTAGGATCCTTGAGCTTTTGAAAGGAAGTGACATTTAACAGAGAGACTAGATTGTGTTTGATACCGCGAGTGACCGAAAGACCTGGATTTTACACTGACAGTACGGATTTCGATGACAGTAGTACCACCCTCAGAAATTCCTGGATGAATGTAATTCAAACACTACACATGGTTTGTGTGATGAGACAATGCAGATATGTTGTCTAAAGTACCTTGTCAGGCTGGAGGCAACAGGAGACACAGAACTCGTAGACACTACAGCAGCCGTTGGCCAGACAGCTTTTACAGACGTACTGAGTTGTGCTGGGAGCATTTACATTACAACATCCATTCACCAGTAAGTCCTCCCTCTCACATACATAACCTAAATACGAAAAAAGAAAGATTCGATTAAATGCCTTGATCGTTTGTTACTCAATGCAATGATATTCCTGCACCCGATGGCCCTCATTTATTAAACGAACGTAGAAACCAGCGTACATCCGAGCGAAATAATCTTCTTACGACAACGCTCACGTGTGATTCATTAAACTTTCGTATGCGTCCAATTCCGTCGTACGAATAATCGTACCTTGATAAATGCGCCGGCTGAAATCGATCATAATTTACATATCACGCCCCTATAAATTCAGGGTGTAGATGCCTCGCCCCTAGATTTTGCGACATGGAGAAACGTAATCCGGCCAAAATTAGGAACTTTTCCGATTTAGAAATGGAATCTTTAACATGGAAAAGCGGAATCAAAGGAACTAAAAAAAACATGTTTGGAAAGACATCACTACTGCGGTCAACAGTGTTGGCGTAATGAACCGAACTGCAGCTCGTATTTTTTACTGGATATGTATGTTTTGTAACATCACCGCCAATTGTTATTGTTTCACTATTATTTTTTACACTGAAAGTCTTGTTGTTTTAAATTACTTTGTGTAGTGCATTTAAAGAAAATTATAATCTGACTTCAGTCTTGAAGAACTTTGCTTGAGTTAGCCTACATTAATGTGTTAATGTACAAACGAATGTAGATATACATTACTGATCATTTTTGCGTCGCAATTATAGAATAATGTTTATATGTAATTTTTTTTACAATTTTTTTCATTTAGGTGAAGAAAAAATGGTCTGTGGCCGAGGGGACAGATGCATATTTCTAAAGAGGATAAGTGTTTAAAATCTAATGCTGCTAATCTTGCATTTCAGGCTGCTTAAATCAAGCACGTAGTTTTATGTTTGCTTCATTTATTTTTTTCTCTTTCAGATCTGTGAGTGGCAGGACCAGCGGTCTTCAGCCCCCACAAACCAGCCTGGAGCCTGCCAGACAAAGGCAGGGAACCTCGAGCTGTGACCCAGTGCGCGTCTTTCACACACACCCAAGCACAAATAAACATCGCACAAATAAAAAAAACATTAAAGCATGCGTGTTGTTTGTTTTCATTAATGCATATTTGTCATACAAAGAAGCTATCACCTTGCAAATAGATTGCTTGTAATTATATTGATTATTGTAGTTTTTAATGTCTTACTTTTAATTGTGTATTTTAATTTTGGTAAATTATCTTAGAAGTAGCCTTAAATCTCATCAGTTTTTTTCTTTTACACCAAAGCACCCGTTAACAAACAATTAAATGTTCATATAATTAGGCTAGAAAAGAAAATACTTTATTAATGTAATAAAAAATAAGAAATTGCTTTCGAATCAATTTTTACATTTGTTATACTAAACGAAAAAAAAAAATCTATTTGTCATTATTCCTTTTCAGTTATCAAAAGGGTAAAGCGTACACGGACCGTCACCTTATTTCAAAACTTGCGTACACGAGCTGAGACTTGTCACTTGTCGTAGCAGAGCCGTTTCTTGCTATATGCGGACAATGCGGCTGCATAGGGCCCAGCAGCCACCAGGGGGCCCCCAAACTGCAAGTTCAGCCTCATATTTTATTATATTTTGGAGAATTAAAAGTACCTGTCTTTATTTGCATGTATTGCATGCATTCATTATGCATTCATTTGCAAAGCATGTAAGTGTTCATGGGGTAATCAGGTCAAAATCACCTTTGGGCTGGGCTGTCATTTGGTCCTTAAAAACTACATAACTAGTTTTTTTAATTTATTTTTTATTGATTGTGCAATAACATGGATGCTGGTCCATTATATACTTATTTATTTAAGTAAGTTTAGTTATTTATTTTTTACTGTTTTGGAATGGTGGGTTAAAGCTTTTTTATGTTATGCCACCTCAAAGTTTACATTAAACATTTTTCAAGAACACACTGTATCTGTTGCATTTATTAATGTACTCTAGCCTGCTTTCCTCTTAAAATGTAACAGACTGCTGCATCGTCACAGAATATATGAAAAAGTTAGGAATCTCTACCTCAGAGTTTGAAAAAATAGGGGCCCCCAAATAGTATCTCGCATAGGGCCCCCAAACAGCTAGAAACGGCCCTGTGTCGTAGTAACCGCTCACGTCCATATTGATAAATGCCAAGTTTTGCGTGGAAGCAAGCGTACGTAGAGTTTTATGGTGTACGATCGTTTGATATATTGAGGGCCTGTACGTGCAGCTTTAGCATCTAAATACCTTTTGGAGTCAATGTGTGTTAGGGCCACAACCTTTGTCATGATGACCAAATGCATTGACTGTTTTATCTTGACACCCTATGGTCCGACATTTTACATGGTAGTGCATTCCTTTAAAGGTCCAATTTAACTTTTTAGAGAATCTATTGACAGAAATGAAATATAATAAACGTAACTATGTTTTCAGAGGTGAATAAAGACCTTACATAATAAAGCGTTATGTTTATTTTACCTTAGAATGATCTATTTCTATTTACATACACCGTGGGTCCCCTTACATGGAATTCGCCATGTTGTTTCTACAGTGGCCCTAAACGGACAAACTGCTCTACAGAGGGCGTTTTCTAAATACGTTATATCCTTCGACAAAGAAGCGAAAACATGACGACATCTTAGAGCCGTGTCAGCCACCGTAGTGCTTCGAAAGGGAGGGGTGGAGTGAGCCGTTGGTTGCAATTCACAACCTCATCGCTAGATGCGGCTAAATTTCACACGCTGGACCTTTACATAACGGATAAATGAAGGTGCCATCTGTTTACCCAGTTCATCAGTGAGGAGATTTTTTCCCTGAATGGAGTTTCTGCACTGTGAAATCTGCCTGCTGCTGTTGCCCAGGTTGAACTTGACATTCCACTGGATGTGATGATCCGAGTCCCTCACCTCCAGGAGGGTCCGATCACGGATGGTTCGCTCCTCCTGTGTACAGCACACATCACATGCATTATTACAAGTGAGTCTGACTTTTAAACATATACAGTGTATTATTTAAATATATTTATTCATTTGAAGATTTTAAATCACTTCAGAAAACATAAACAACACTGGACCAGAAAAACGTCCAGTTTCAGTTGTTTAACATTACACAAACGTTTGAACAGAATCCCAACAAATACCCTAACCCAAGCCAAATCAAAATGTAAAACAAATATCTTAATTATATATGTAAGACTTAAAAAATTAAACTACGTGTGTCATTCTGTGTATAAAGTGTGTTTACTTAAGAAGTGGTCTGCATTTTTCTAAAACTGCAGATCGGTAGTTGACAAATAAACCGTAAATGTTTCCTATGGTGTGACAGCAACAAAAAGAAAAAAACTATCAATGAAAATAAATCTCTCTTATGCTATTTTATATGATAAATATTAATAAGATAAAATAATCTATTATTAACAGTTTGCTTCCTACATTTCTGCTGTCACACCATAGGACACAGGTACAGTATATTTTGTATATAACTACCCAGATGCAGCTTTAGTGTGAACGACAATTTTAGATTTGAAAGATTTATAATAGCGTCCTACGGATATCAGCCAAATTTGTTAGATCTGTTCATCCAAGTCAATGTGACGTTGCAAAGTAACATAAACATCTTTTGTTGGTCCTTGGACAATATTGTCAGTAGTCAACAGTCCTAACCTAAACCACACCCATAATCTAAACTCTGGCCATAACTAACCCCTAAAATCAACGTGAAATAAGGGCTGTCGCGATAAATGTCACGTGATTTATGCACAGCTTTTGAGTGAAGTACGGGAAAATGCTGCTGCATCCGAAAGCCAGAGGGCGCTCTCGTGCGGAAACTCCAAATACGCACTGCAGAAGAAGACCATAACACGTTCTAGAATCTAGGAAATGCCTATGGACATCTTTTTATCACTGTTACTCAAGCCTCATCAGGTATTTTTATAATAATAAAGTATATTTATAATGATCATGTTTGAGGGGTGTTGCTTTTTCAAATGCACATTATAAGCGACTCAAACTCGCACTGCTTTTAGATCGAGCGGCATTTCCTACTGATCCCAGAGACGTGCTTCACGGACAAGCTACGCATTAAAAAATATTTGCATATCGCAGCCAGCTTGATTTCAATAGGATTTAGTGGAATCGCGATAAATTATCGTGCAGCCCTTATAAGAATGATATACACGTCCACTCCAATATATTAACCCCAAACCTAATCTTAGCTGACTGGCTGATAAAAAGGTTATCCAGGATCAACAATAATATCGATGCAGCAACATGTCCCATAGCATGCACAACATACCTGTTTAAGGGTACTGGTAAGGAAGTAAATGAGAGACAGTCCGAACACGACCCCCAGGACCCAACGCTTGCGCAAAAGCCGGCGCAACACCATGGAGGCGTTCTTCTGGATGTGCACCAGACCCAGGTAGATCCGATCAAACTATTTAAACAGCACTACCGATCTCAGACCGAGAAATCCGCTTAGCACAACATCACGTGCATCACTATCACTCTGTCTGGTAACGATCGAGTGAAATAAAGGTGACCGTAATGCGACATGGGCCGACAACACGGACCAATCGCTTTCGACAGCTGGACAAACAGCAGGTTTTATCAACACTTAACCCATTTTATGCGTGAAATGTTAATAACTGGCAAAAAATAGATCTGCGATGTCTTACTGACAGATGCCTGCAAAAACATAAAGCCGTTTGTGACCGTCAACTGATCAAAGCGATCGTAATATGCGCGTGCTCGTCTACTTAGTTCTAGTCACGATCGCGATAGTATTGATTAAATTGTAATAAAGTTGTAAATGACTTGTAGAAATAACGAGTTGTAGAAATAATAAGACAGCCCAACAACAGCCTTTTCTATGCGGAAGTGTGGAGGAACGGCGCGTCGTGATTGGTCGCGTTGCGTGTGCACTTCCGGAAACAGACCGGGTCGCTTCCTGTCTTCGTTCTCCAGTCGATTGATTAGTGTTTCTTTGTTTCTGAGTGCGAAATACGAATAATACATAGACGAAATACTAATGTGTGGCGTTGTGTTTTAGGCCATGACAAAGGTAAGATCATTTTTAAGACATTTGATGGATATTTGAGCGCGAGAAATGTTATATTGGTCACTAAACGACACATTCGTAGCAAAGAGATTCGTTCCGTTTGTTTATTGTGTTATGCACATCTGAAGTATTTATGTTTGACGTCAAGCTTCACACATTTGATCCCAAAATGATTTTATTTTTCGTTTCAAAAGAATGTAACATAATTCACAAAGATTCACACATTTCTCTTCAGTTTTGGAGGTCCTGGTGATAAAGTGGGTGCCATGCAAAGACGCCACAGCAGCAACACGGAGGGCATGCCGCCAGAAAGGTTTCATTTTACTCAAAACCCTTGACACACATTGTTAGACCAGGAGTTGAATATTACACTAAATACTGTTGTTTCTCTTCGCTTTTACAGGAACAGAAGTCAGACTCTCGGTTCTGAGAGCAGTCTTGATGAAGGTGGCGTGTTTGACTGTTTGAAGCCAAACTCTCCTACATCCCCACAGCAGCTTTTCTCTGGTCTGGTGGGGGTCTCTGCTGGGAACGTGTCTTCAGCTCCCTTCCAGGCTGCAGGGATTGTTCTGGGTTCTCCCCCGGATGTCTTTATCCAAATGGCGTCCTCGTCGAGGGACGAAGGCTCTCACCGGACCGAGAACCCACCTTATCTTCCTCGGCCTCCTCAGCACCACCATCATCATCACCATCATCACCACTCCGGCCAGCACCGATCCGCTCTTCTGCACGCGGCAACCTCCTCTGAGAGGCACGGGAGCAGGGATGACGGGGGTGAGAACTTTTAGCAACGGTGCCATCGTGACAGTTTATCGTTTTTTGAATATTTGGAATTTTTGTAATTGTGACTTTTTTTAATGTCTGGTGGACTTCTAGTGAATTTTAGAAAATTTGCAGGTGTCATTGTAATGTATACTATCAAATGTATTGAGTTTTGTTTGAGATGTTATAATATCTAACAGCCTGTCATTTGATGTTGTCCCCTCAGGAGATGATACCTCCACCCCTGCTCCTGCTCTCTCTGAGCTCAAATCTGTGGTCACATGGCTACAGAGAGGATTTCCATTCATTCTCATTCTCCTTACCAAAGTCTGCTTCCAGCACAAGCTCGGTAACTTCTCTTGATCAACAGTATACACTACATGTCCAGGAGTATATGAACACCTTCTGGTTAATGGGATTTGGCTATTTTAGCTAGTAGCTACACCTTTTGCTAACATGTGCATAACGTCGATTATTGTTCCTGTAGTTGGTGGAAAGGCCAAACTCATGGGTTTGCACCCCAAGGAGCTCACAAAGTAATCAGATATCTCTGACAGATACATATTAATTTATTTAAATGTTCCACATATGAGTGTGATGTGGACATACTTTTGTGTACCAAAATCTTTTAATAGGGGGTTTACATTGATTTTCAGGTATTGCCATTTGCATCGGAATGATCAGCACATTTGCCTTCGCTAACTCGTCTCTGAAGCACCAGGTTGCATTGCGGGTAAGATTTTTCTGTGTTATACATAGAGGTTCGGTTTTCTTTCATTTACACTGTAAAAGAAGATTTGAGAAAATAAATGAGAGATTACAAGTATAGTCCAATGAAATAATGGGTTAAAAATGGTTTATTAAATCAAGCGGCAAAATCGCAGTTCTGCATTGCCTGTTTTTTTCATGAACCTCTGTTCATACCCTTGTTACTATAATTGAACATTTGCGATGGTTTTTTTGGAAACTAAACTGTATTTATTGATAAATATTGAGTGTTTATTCTGTTTGCTACATTTTATTGTGTTTGGATGTGTTATTAGGAGGAGAGGTCTGTATTTACAACCCTCTGGATTATGATCTTTCTTGCTGGCAACATTGCGTATCTGTACTACACTTTCAGCCCTGAACAACTTCACAATAGGTGACACTCACATGTCATCAGTTCACATGTTTCAAACATTCATTCATTTTTAAGTTTGGTATTTTCTTTATATTTTAAACGGCTTTCATTTACTCCATGTTGTCGTTTTCAGATTGATGTCTCATTTTTTGTTTGTGTATAGCAGCATTTGTGAGTATTTAGTTCTCCATCATTTTTAATCATTTAATTTTCAAACAAATCCACCAATGAACCGATTTTAATTCACATTTTTCATTTCTTTTATTATTTCCTCATGTTTATTCTCGGTATGCTGAAATCATGTATTAAAACGAATATTAAAATTTGTTTCTTTCAGCCTTA
Source organism: Triplophysa rosa (assembly GCF_024868665.1). Lineage (NCBI taxonomy): Eukaryota > Metazoa > Chordata > Actinopteri > Cypriniformes > Nemacheilidae > Triplophysa > Triplophysa rosa. Next base: position 32,882,793 of record NC_079891.1, on the reverse strand, counting down.
TTTTTGCCAAGCCGAACATTGACAGCTTTAATTTCTTTGACCTGATCTGGGTTGTTGGGATAACAGATTTTGTGCTGAAATATTTCACCATCGAGCTCAAATGCCTCGTTCTGTTCCTGCCGAAAATGATCCTCGCTTTCAAGTCCAGGGTAAGACAACATTTATCATGATTTTGCTTTGCGTGACCAGTTGAAAATGCTGAAATATCTTCAGATGAATTCATCACAAAATATGCTAATATGTTGCATAGGCTTGTTTAATACTGCTTTGATGAAGGTATACAGATTGTTGCATAAAAGCGAACATTGGGTTTTGTGGGGCATATTCTTGGGGCTTCTTTTACATTTAAATCTCCCGCATGTTTGCGATGCATTATTTTTCGCTTTTGTGCCTAGAAAGCAGTTTTATTTTATTTGTGCCTAGATGGCAGTTTTAACTTCCTGCAATTTTCGATCGCCCAGTCTTCACATTGTACAGATAAAGTGCGATGAGATAACATGAGCTTAGAGGATATCCCTGCAACACAATTCCAAGACACCAGTTTAAACTGGGCACTACTGGCAAGTAAAACCTAATGAAGAATAAAAACAAAATAATGAGCTGTATCACCCTGCCTGCGTGATTGGCTGCATGGAAGGCAGCGTGTGAGCTCATTGGCCCAGTGGGGCTAGGATGAGGTCATCTCTCTCTGGGACTCGCACAAACGCACACAATGGCATTCGTTGACGCCGTTGCTTTAGTTCTGTATTGGCGCTTTGGAAACACATTTTACTCTTACAACATACATGACTGCATGCATTTGTTTGACTTTATTCTCCGCCAGGATATTGAAACTTGCACACAGTTTCTGTTGCTTTGAAGATCTGTTCCAAGAACTCGCCACCGCTGTTGCTCTCCACGTCACACATCCAGCTATTATCTTCACCCCAATCATCTCCGCACCCGCCCCACGGAAGCCAAACACGCACACAAACACGCATTTTCCACCGTGCCCAGGTGGCACAATTTCAGGGAATGATGTCATGGTCAATGTGTCAAGCTTTCCGCTGATTTCCCTGCCCAGTATCACCATAACTACAGAATCACAACACATACACGTGCGTCCTACGTGTCTGTGTAACCTCTTGCATAATTGTAGCAACAAGCCTCTGCATGTCTATGTAATCACAACGTCCATAACACTTCAGTGCACGTGGATGGACGTTCAGTGGGGAGGCAAGGGCTGTGTTCCAAAACCTGGCAAAGCGAATGTGGTTGCTTGCTAGTAAGGTAAATAGAAGGACTGCAAGATATAATGAAATTATTGAAAAACTGTAATATGCATTTCACAATGGTTTGCAATAACTGAGTGATAATTTTTTTTTAAGAAGGTATGTACAGTTTTTGATTGATTCGGATAGCAGAGAGAATGGCAAGACATAGAGAGTGATGCTTTTCTTAGAAAGAATGTGAAACATGTGCGTTGGTTAATATAATATATGAATGATATATATATTTTAAATAGAATTTAAATTTGACAAACTTTAAGCATTATTATAGAATGTCATATTACATATCTTAATTTTTCTTCAATATCTTGCAGTGCTTATAATAGTGAAATGTAATTGACACTTTTTTGGTATTGGATGCATTTTTATAGAGCTAGTCACAGTGCATTCTGGGATTGCCATGATGAAAGAAATTGTCCCCATACAAGTCCTCCTGAAGAGTTGCTACTTACAATCTTGGAATTCGCAATCACAATGTGATGCATGATTGTGTCGTTTTTGTAGAAAAAATGGAAACATTTCAAATATTTTTTATGTCCATTTTTTTGTCTTTTCTTCCCATTCTTGACAAAGGCAAAAGCTTTTTTACTTCAATTGTAGCTATACATACAACAAAGTACACAAAACAATTCACACAAATTGACATGTATTCCGTTCTTCATGTGCTGCCACGAAGAATTTTGAGAAAATTAATTTCAAATCTCCACTGCTATCATTGGTATATAGTGATTTGTAGTAATCTTGTAAATATGACTTAAGTATTTAAAGGAGTAGTTCACTTCAAAATTTGTCCCCAATTTTGATGTAAACAACTCCTTTAAAATGCTGGAAATGATGAAGAGAAGAAGCGAGGATCGATACACAACAAGAGCCGTTTTCAAACCAGAGCACAGCAATAATATATTTGCGAACCATTTGAACGATAACAAAAAAAAACGAAACGCTTTCACACCCTAAAGGACCTCCTCAAGCGTTCGATAATTATTTTCGTTCTTTCGTTGTTGTCTTGAAGTCACACACGCGGGTTGTTAGAGCTAAGAGTAAATGATGGTGTTTCAGTAGCTGGATGGATTCCAGCTTCAGTTGTCTGATGGCTGTAGGTGTGAGCGAGCGCAGGACTGCTGGGATGCTGGCTAAGATGAATTGCTTGCATACGGAGGTTACAGATCTCTGTCAGTCAGCTAGCAAGCTCCCCAACAGGGTGATTAATCGCTGTCAGGTGGAGTCCAACAAGTCATTATGCATCCTGTGCAGCGACTGGCATCTGATGCGACCGATTACAACTTAAGACATAAGATTGTCTACTGTAGAATTTGACGTGAGCCAGAATTGACTCAGAAATGGAGTCATTTGTAAATAATTTGAATAAGCTTGATTCACACAGCGCATTAATTTATAATATAAGTCATTTATAAACATGTGAGGAAATTCCTCCATTGCTTTTCTGCGTGTATCTCACAATTACTTGAAGAGTTGTGCATGGGGTTGCTTTTCATTCGATTGCAGTTTAGTATAACAGTTAAAGCTTCCTATCTGAGCCCAAATTAATTTTTAAGGTTCATGCGTAAATGCGTATGTGTGTTTATGTTAAGTATATAAAGTTAGATTTAGATGACATTTTAGTTTAAATTTTACATTTATGTATGCTTTGAAAGTATGTGTAAAGTAGTAATGAATGGTGTGTATATGTAGCGCATGACCTTTTGGATTTTTTGGATATCTTCACATGTACCAGTATGACATAAATGTTCAATTAAACTTAAAGACCACAACAATGCTATAGGCAATTTCATTTATACTTGTGCATCGTTGTCCGCGTCGACAGGCAATGACCACTATTCAGTGTCCACAGGCGTGTTGCTTGTGTAACCAAGCTGAAGAAGCTTGTTGTGTACGCTGACGGAGAAGCAGCGATTGCAGCTTTAAAGGGATAAAAAATTGCAGCTTTAGAGGGATAGTTCAAAAATGAAAATTCTGTCACCATTTACTCACGCTCATGTAATTTCATAGCTGTATAAATTACTTTGTTCTGATGAACACAAAGAAAGATATTTGGACGAATGTTAGTCATTTTCAGTTCCGGGACATCATTGACTACCATAGTAGGTAAGAGATGCCGGAAAACTCTTTGTTTTCCTTAATTCTTCAAAAGATCTCATTATGTGTTCAACAGAGCAAAATATATATGTATATATACCCAGAACTGAAAATTGCTAACGTTCTTCCAAATATCTTTCTCTGTGTTCATTGGAACAAAGAAAATTATACAGGTTTGAAACAACCCGAGGGTGAGTAAATGATAACAGATTTTTCATTTTTGGATGAACTGTCCCTTTAAATATGATCAACAGTAATAGAACCTGTTTATGGCTCAATGAATTCTTTGACATCGAACAACAAATACATTCCTGCTTTAAAGCAAAAAGCTTTCTACACAATTGCGTCCTTGGTTGTAATGGTAGCGTTGTAGTTTTGTTGTGTCTCTGCTTAGTGTAGACGCTAAAGACCGAGCTGCATGTAAAGCTATGAGAGATGTCCTTTGACACTGTAATCAGATGAGTTTTGCATTCACCCGCTTCTTTTCTAATGTTACGATTAGGGTTTGGGTTGTGTGGGTTTTGTTAAATGTTATGTTGGTAGCAGGTGTACTGTGTTGATGCCAGTTTTGTTAGCTGTGCAGTGAAATTGCCAGCAGAGCGTTGGACTGCCGCCATGTTCCCCCCACCCAATGTCACAGCATCTTTAAAGCTGGAGGGTAAGATGTTCACAGTTAATGAACCAAGTACCAACAGATGAGATGGAACAGAGAAATGGTTCCAATTCAGCTTGTGGAAGGACATGTGGTTTGTTTTAATGTCGTCATCTTGTGTCCGTGCTTCAGTGTCGCTCTTTTTGTACAGATATTATTGATATTATTATCAAGGCTGGGTTAGTTACATTTACATGTATTCGTTTGGCAGACGCTTTTATCTAAAACGACGTACAAGTAGGAGAGCATTTAATATTTTGTCAACATATGCTATAAATGAGAATAACATTTATAACATAAATGAGAATTTTGACTGCTGGTGTTCATCATTTCAAACGGATAGTGGGTTATTATTGGATGGCTGTTTTGACAGAGTAAGACACAAACTCATAAAACATTTATATCACAATTATGTTTTGTAACAGGTTTATTGTTATGTTTATTATGACATAATCCATTCTGATGGATATTTATATATTTATCGATATTGTTTATATTAGGGATGTAACGATTCACCGTGAGCAGGTTGAAAATCGGTTATAATGAGTGACGATTCAAATCGGTTGAGGTGTGAACTGAATCGCAATACATTTTTTGAACAGTAGGGGCCGCTATTTTCACTGCAAACCTAAACGTGGACATGCTGATATTTCTTAACTGCAAAAAATCCAAGAAAAGCACAGACAGTATTAGTTTGTTTATATTAAAGAGACTTTTTCTATTATTAATTTGTTATAAAATTGCAGTTTAGTTTTGTTATTTGAAATAAAACATTATTTTATTATGCAAAGAAACGTGAAGCATTTAAGAAATAATGCAAGGGAAGTTGTTCATTTCTAATTTGTTTCAACTCATTTTGTAAAAATAAATCGTGAATAAATCGCATCGTGAGATCAGAATCTTGAATCGCATCGCATCGTGAGCTGAGTGAATCGTTACATCCCTAGTTTATATATATATATATATATATATATATATATATATATATATGGATATATATTTTACATATGTAGAAGTTAAGGCTCAGTGACAGTACTTTTTTAATTAATTAAAAAAGCTTCTTGAGGTCTCGCGCTACTGTTTCTTATTTTTCAGTCCAAATGATCAAAACTTTTGGTTTTCTAATGAAAGAAATGATAATGTTGGCAGAATTCTATTTTCACAATACTGTAATTTTCATCTTCAGATCAGTTTTTAAAGATCATGAGAAATATTTCTTGAACTTTATAGATATTTATCGTGTATCATCTCTCTTATCGGTGTTGATCAGAGGAAGTTGATCAGAGAATACAAAAATGCCTTACTCGACACACTTTCAAATGTGTATCTGACGCTGTCTCAATCTAAAACATCTGTGATCAGCAGTAAGGAAATGCTTCATGCCATATGAATGTTGTGTTTCTATTGATCGGTGTGTAGATGCGAGAGGTCAGCATCTGTTTGTGACTTTGCAGGGGAAGTTTTATATGTTGATAGAGGAGCTGAGTCAGCTCTTCAGAGCGTTGGTTCCCATCCAGCTGTGGTACAAGTACATCATGGGAGAAGATCCGTCCAACAGCTACTTCCTGGGTGCGATGCTGATTATCATCTACAGTCTGTGCAAGGTAGTTATCTGATTCATTTCAGTCTATTAAAAAAGCGTAGCAATGCTGATTTAATTCATCACCTGAATTATGTCTGCTTAGAATGTTTTTTTTGTAAACCACTTCAAATGCTTTATTTTTAAAAACATGAGAGTGAGACATTTCAAACATTCATACAGAAATTTATGGGGGTTGTCCCAAAACGGTCTTGGCTGTGCAAAGAGACAGTTCACCCAAAAATGTAAAATCTGTCATCATTTACTCAACCTCGGGTTGTTCCAAACCTGTATAAATTTCTTTGTTCTGCTAAACACTAGGGAAGATATTTGGAAGAATGTCGGTAACCAAACTGATCTCATTCCCCATTTACTGCCAAAGTAGGGAAAATAAATATTATGGGAGTCAACGGGGGATGAGATCTGTTTGGTTACTGACATTTTTCCAAATATCGTCCTTTGTGTTCAGCAGAACAAAGACATTTTACAGGTTTGGAACAAATCTGAAGGTGAGTAAATAATGACAGAATTTTCACTTTCGGGCGAACTATCACTTTAAAATGTTACTTGTGTGTGTGTGTGTGTGTGTGTGTGTGTGTGTGTGTGTGTGTGTGTGTGTGTTATTGCAGTCGTTTGATCTGTGTGGAAGAATATCTGGCATTCGTAAAGCATTTGTTATTCTCTGCAGCTCACAGGTGAGTGCAGTAACCTGTCTTGACATATAAAAGGTAAACAAAGACAAAAGATTGTTTACATAAAAAGTGCATTTTAGATACATCCAATCATTTCTAGCGTTATTTCTTTATTTTTTGTTAGAATACTTTGTGTTTTGCACACTTCTTGTTCACTCTTTATTAACTCTTGTTCATGTTTGTGGGTCTTGTAAACTCACAGTTGATAAATCAATACAGACATAAAAATATATGTAAAAATACCACATACAGGAACATATAAGGTGAATATTTGTCAGTTGCCTTTGTTGAATCACATTTATGAAAAAGTTGCTATTCATTTTCTGTAAGAAATGTAGTCATTTATAGGGCTGGCAAACGATTAATCGCATCTAAAATAAAAGTGTTTACATAACGTATGTCTGTGTACATTAATTTTGTATTTATAAACACATACACGTACTGTAAATATTTCCTAAATGTATATGTATTTGTATTTATTTTAGTGCTTTCAATCGATTAAAAAGAAGAATCTGATTAATCACACATTTTTTCTGTGATTAACGCAATTGATCGCACATAACATTAATTTTTTAAAATATACTTTTAGGTTCTAATAATTTCTCCAGATTAATGTAGAAAAAACAGATTTCTTTAACGGCATCATTTTATGAATGAAAGCCAACATTTTGATATTAGTACTGCAACTGATGTCTCTATTAATTATATAATCTCTATTGATTATTTTTTATTTATTTTAACTTTAATTATAGTCATTCAACAGTATAATTGAGAGCTCTCATGTCTAATAGGTAGGAAATATACAGAAATTTAATGAAGTTCTCAAACACTTTACAGTCTTTAATGCTAAATTAAAAACAGAAGAATTCTCATTAAAGCAACAAAACACAATGATTTCCTCTTTTCTTTTGTTCTTTGATTAACATTAGTGGCAGGAGTCACAGCAGCAGGTTTGAGAATGCGTCCCTTTTAAAAGCTGTCTCTCTACGCAGATCTGACGCCTCTCCCATTTTAACAACTCTTTGCATTCATTTAGGATTTTATTTAACGCGTTGAAGTCTGTGCTTACGAAAATGCTAGACAAACGGGCTTTCTGGCATAATCTTGTGTGGTTTTGTTCATTCAAGCAGGAAAGAGAACTTAATACTGGTTGCTAAAAGTGATTCACTGACGCAGCCTTTAGCCCGTGACTGTATGCACGAGACGGGACTGCTGCCGCGTTGCGTTTTGCCGCGTCAAATCAACTGTTTCAAATAGGGCTTAAGTGGTTTAAAACCCTTTACATGAATAAGAGCGTGATTATATAATGTAACGCTAGACAAAGGATGACCAAACAAACGGATGCTGCGTTAATTGCGTTAAATATTTTAACGCGTTAATCTAAAATAAAATTAAACGAATGCGTTAACGCGTTAACGTTGACAGCCCTAATTTATTTATATTTAGCAATAATTTAAATGATGTATAAATGTTTATTAATTTATATATCATACTTTTTTTACATGTTATAACATATGTTTTTATGAATACAAAATTAATATGCACAGTACACAGGCATATATTATGTAAACACAAATTTTTATTCTGGACACGATTAATTGTTTGACAGCCCTTGAATTTTTTTAACCTTCAATATATCTAAATGTCTGAGGTTGAGAAAACAACAAATAGCATAATTTTAAGTAAACATTAAAAACGGTCCTACAGATTAGACCACCATGCACACAAAGGTTAATAAACGACCACAGCATTGAATTCACACGTTTTAATGGATATACAATGGATTGTTTGTTATAGTACTCATTGTTTTGTAAATGTGATTACACATCAAGGCGGTGGGAAAGATCACCCAGTGTGTGTGTGTGTGTGTGTGTGTGTGTGTTTTACAGAGCTATGGTATGAGAGCCAGTGCTCAGCAGTGCAATGAGGTGGGTGATGTGTGTGCAATCTGCCAGGCTGAATTCAAAGAGCCAATTGCGTTGCTTTGTCAGGTAAGAAACCTTTAAACCAGAAGTTCTTAACCCATTTTATTCTTTTTGTAAGTAGACATCCAAAGCATCTTGACAAAGGGCATAGCGTTGACTGATTAGCTGGGGGTTGAACCAATAACATTCCTTTCTATTTCTATAGCATGTGTTCTGTGAAGAGTGCTTATGTCTGTGGTTCGACCGGGAGAGAACGTGTCCGCTTTGTCGGTCGACAGTGGTGGAAACACTTCGTAACTGGAAGGATGGGACCACGTCCGCTCACTTTCAAATATACTGATCAGACGTTTTACAGTCGATTGACAAAGACGGTGTGGTCCATTTTAAACATGTTTATAATGCATAAAAAGTTCCAGCATTTATGCATCAGTTATGTTAATAATAACATTCATTTAAAGCTATTTAAAAGCATGATAATCAACAGCTGTTTAGTAATGTACTTTTTATTTATTCAAGCGATTAAACTGAACTATCTCTGGGGTTTATTGTTTTCTTTCTATCACTTGTTCAGTTGTTTATTAAGCCAGGAGACATTTCATTGTTTTCTGTAGTGACACAATTGTCTTATTGCTTTTTTTAATGGCAGCAATATGATTTATTAACAATACATGTTCTTTAGCCAACAAATTCAGTTGAAACCTGATAAATAAAAATTCAAGTGACACATGGCCAGATTTATATAATATAACTCTGTTTTTTAAAATGTTCAAAAATCATGTTTTTTTTTTATTGCGCATTCTAATTAATAACAATCAGATTGCAGTTGGGTTGAAAAACTACAGCTAACACATAAAAACACAATAACATAATAAAAACATAATTTATGCACATTTTTTAAAATGGAGTTATCTCAAATAAACTCTTCATATATATATCATCTTACAACAGCTTTGAATGCGGATCGGACATCAGATTTGATCTTTCCATCTTCTGATCACATTTATAAAGTTCACATTTTCTCCGGGTATATATTTAAAGCTTTTTTTTATTTTCATAAATGACAAAATTCACAATATCAAAATAGCAGAGGTAAAACATGTTTAAAACACATGATAGTAACGTTAACTATAAAAGATTGTAGCTTATGTAAACATCAGTAGCATGCCCTTTGATTCACATTTCCCATGAAATCTCATTCATGACAAATTTCTAGATTTAACACTGTCACAAACAATCAAGCCAGAAGCCCTTTAAAAAGGTTCTAAAAAATGATTTGTCTTTGTTTGTAAACATCCATGTCAAAATACAATTGAAATCATTCTACAGTATAAGTATGTTTTCCGTTTAGAATAGTACGGTAAAATGTAAGGACAATAAATATCTCATAAAAACATCAAAGAAACAAAATCACAGCTCCGATATTGAATGGCATAGTTACATTAGTTTATAACTAAACGTTACAGTGCATTTCGCAGAGGAGAGGATTTGGTAACAGTGTTTTTGGTAGTTCTCCTCTGAAGTTTGACCTTTAATCATATTTTAATATTTTACTCTTGCAAATAGTTGCTTATTTGCATATCCAAAGCACAAGCCCCCCTCAATCCCTACTGGGATGTCTCGCAAAAACAACAAGATCTCAGCTGTCATGAAAGGTCATGGAAGTTGAGTCGAGTCTCCTATTGCCATAGTGCTATAACATTTCCTCGCAAATGCCAGGGGACAATGACATCAGCCTTTATTTGTAAAAGTTTCCCAAGAGACGTTGAGTTTGACTACACTGACCTCAAGAGTTCTACCAAACAAACGCGTACTAGGTGACATCAGCATGTTGTGTTTCAGTAATCAAGAACACTACGGGATGGAGCGATGGTCTTCATACGGTATGAATGTGATTGGTGCGCTTGTAATGTACAGCACAGGTGTGTCTGGGGTTTGCATGTTTCCATTACAACACTACTGCAAACGTTGTGATATACATGGATGAGAAAATGTTGACCCAATGATTCCACAACAAGTTTCTGCCTTCTCTTCTCTGTTCAATCTGAAGCAGGTCATCCCAAGAGAATCTGAAGATTCCTCTACAGCAGGAAAAGATCTAAATATTAAAAACATTCTTTTTCATTTCGATTGTTTCATTGTGAATATTTTAAATCCTGCTGGTTCATACAAGCAACAACATAATAAACAACGTGTAGGCCCTTCTACAGATATAAAATAGGATTTTAAAACTAGTTCACAATTTGCAGTTTTAACTACCACACTTTCAAAAAACAGTTGAGGAATTTTACATTTTCTTTATGATGCATACCACCATACAGTATATATGTATGATGCATACCACCATCTATGTTATCCCAAAAAAAGCGGTGTAGGTGGGCATCTTACAAGTCTTTCTTGACACAACCATTGTCTCATTGTTCTTTATTATATTATCATTGGTTGGCATCAATGAAGTGAGATTTTGCTTAACAATATGTTTTATAATAGATGTAGATTTCATCGTTGTTACTAAGCATCTTAAAAGGAGGGAAATGTTCAAAAAATATTTTGTCAAATAACATTTTGACAACCATTGAGTTGTTAATTGCACAAAAAATGAAAAGAAACTTTGTGCATATTTAATAAGATGAATTTCATTTTACATATTTGAAATGTTTAGATTTGTCAAAACCACACCAGAGCTAATAAGGAACGTTCTCTACAAGTTCTCCCATAAAGTTACCAAAAAACGTTCTTGCCGTAGTTGCGTTGAAAGAGCATTTTATAAACATTGTCAGTGCTGCACGTTCTTAAATCACGTTTTATCTTTCATCGTTAGTTGAACGTTTAAAACATTCAATGCTACCAAAACGTGCTTAGAAAATATTGTATTGGCTGGGATTATATTTGACAAATTACACATCATTAACACACTTTGGTAATCCATTATACTTCCATGTTTCAAAAAACGGCCATTTTAAGAGTTATCTAGAATTTGCACATGCTGTACAGCACAAAAATCCTCATCTTCTCTCTAATGTAGGCCTATTATGTTATTCACCTGTCAGCTCGTTCTTACCTGTTGCTGCTTGTCTTTAGATCAGGTGCGCATCGTCTCACCTACAGATGTCGCTTTTTGACTAAAAACACGAGAAGCGTCACTTGAATGACCGTGCACACTATCTGCAAGCTTCTGATGATGTTTTTCCCGTCGCTTCGTCGTTCGTCCTCGATGATTTTCTCTTTTGCAGCCCATCTCTTCTGCAGCTGGTCGCCGATCCAGCGCAGTCGGTGCGCAAAGGGCAGCGGAGCGCATCCGTGCGCGCGCACGGAGTCTCCAAGCGCGCTCAGAGTCTGCTCCACCGGCAGACAGCACATCGTCTATAATCTATTCTTCTTTTCTTTCTGAAATCTCGGTTTGGATGCAGAGAATCGTGTTTTGTTCGCCTGTCGATGGAACAGTGTGTGTTTGTTTCTGTCGGCTGTATTATTTATTAAAGTGTCACATGGTTTAGGGTTTACATCACCATCTCCCCTAAGAGAGAGGTAATGGTTAACTCTTCAATGTCCTCACTTCTCTCTGATCAACAGCTTTTGTCTTTTCGAGGGGTGGTCGTACAATTCACATTCATTCTTGATATGAATTGCATGACAGACTTAAGCAAGCCTTATGTAGCTATAATTTAAAACGTGTTGTGCATAAAAACGTGGGCATTTTTCTGCGTGAAAGGATGTAAACGTTATTAAAGAACGTTGGCTGTGAAAATAAAAATAAAATGACATTTTGGGGGGAATGTCGTTTTGTTTATTTCTATACATTGTTACTACGTTCTGCGTATAGGCTACATTTCTATTTTGTTCGTTTTGGAATGCAGAACGAAATACAACACAAGAAGAATAGAATAGGAACAAAAAACATGCCTTATGTATAATATTGGCGTGTGTTTAATAACATATAAATGTGCATTTCTGGCATATTGAACAGAATGTGCATTATAGTATTACTGAATAGAATAACAGAATAAGCGTGTTTTGGGATTTTATTTTACATATGCATTTTTGTGCATTAAATGTGAACTCCTGTTTAGATGAATTACTAAAAAGGTAAAATAATGTGTGGTATTTTGTATTATAACTGTCGTAAATTCTTATATATTGGACATTATAGACGGTTGGCAATCGTTTGCTGCTTAAGTGGATAAAACGCATCTATGTTATCCCAAAAAAGCGGTGTAGGTGGGCATCTTACAAGTCTTTCTTGACACAGCCATTGTCTCGTGTTTTGAATAATTGTTTGTTTGGGTGGGTCAGGCGCGCGCCGTGCGGAACTCAATGTCCCGCAATGTTCCACCCGGCGCCATTTCGCCACCGGACCGCCGTTTGTTTTGACGTTAACAGCGGTAGTCCACAAGTCTCGCAAACGAATACGACATTATTCAACATGAATGAAAACACAACATGACTATTGTGTAAACTGGAATGGAAGCCGACGAGCTTTCGGCCTTCCGAGAGCACTGGAAACATGAATTAAAGACCGAGAAATGCAGTAAAGACAAAGTGGGATATTTTGGACACCACAGTAAGGACAGTCCATCTGATCAAAACACAAGCTACTGGCAGAAACAGACTCAACCCAGGCCCAAAGATCAGCCGCAGTATGTGTCCATCGCCGAGGGTTTGTTGGACGGCAGAACCAGTCCGCTGCTGGACAGGATCAAGGAGGAGAGAACGCGCAGGAAGCGCGCACCCGAGAGCGATGCGATCAACAAAGGCGCGCCTCCCAAAAAAGTCAGCGGCTCATGCCATAAACTGCTTGAGCAGTTCATTCAGGATTTGGTAAGTGGTTGATCATGATGTACTGCGATTTTGGTGTTTAGTCATGGTTGTCTTAATACATCTCCATCGGTTGTGTTGTAATGTGTTCAGAATGAAGTGAATGACATCCCGTTCTTTGATGTGGAGTTGCCCTATGAACTGGCACTGAAGATTTTCCAGTTTCTGAGCAGAACAGACCTGGGCCGATGTGCTCAGGTAAATATATAAAGCCAGATAAATGCAAATTCTATTCAGTTTTATTCTCGTTCTGTTGTATCTAGATATTTTCTGGTCATTTGTATTCTATTCTGTTTAGTTCAGTAAGTTATATTCCTTTTCATTCTATTCTATTCAGTTCTGTTCTTTTAGTTTCTGTTCTATTACATTAAATTCGGTTCTGTTAAGTTTTATTCTATTCAGTTGTGTTAAATTCTGACGTTTTCTATTTAGTTATATTTTATTATGTTCATTTCTGTTTTATTTGTTCTGTTCTGTTCTATTCTATAATAATCTATTCCTTTCTTTTCTGTTTAGTTACATGTACATATATTCATTTAATAGATGGTTCTATTCTTTTTTGTTTTACTATATCCTACTGTACTCTACTTATTCTATTCTGATCTAATATTGGTATTCTAGTCAGGGGCTTTGATCTAGAGTGCCGCAAAGCAACACAATTTTAGTTTTCAGCCTTAAGAATGATCAAAAATGTTTTGTGATATTGATATTCCAGTCTTTTTCTTTCTTACTTTTGTTCCAGGTTAGTAAATCCTGGAAGGTTTTGGCTGAGGATGAGGTGTTGTGGCACAGGTTGTGTCTGAAGGAAGGTTTTCACAGCGGGGCAAGTATCTCTGACTCCCCCTGCTGGAAGAGCACGCTCAGGGACGCATGCAACACTGAGAACACCGTGAAATCGAACTGGAAGGTAAAACATCTTCAAATTAAAAAAGGAGCTACATCACTAGATCGCATTGAGGCTAATTTGTAGTAATTGAATGAAATTTGTTAGATTTGATTGGACAGCCATATGCATAAAACCTTGACTTTAAGCATTTGTCTTTACAACGATCATCTTAACTAAGTGTGTTTGCTCTGTTGCCAACAGAATCGTGTTGGGTCTATTCGCAACCTACAGTACGAGTTAGGAAAAGTGTTGTGTGATGTCAGTTCCTGTGCTGGGCTTGTTATAGCTGGGTATGTGTGATATTCTATATACATAGGACCATGAATGGTATAAAGTAACAAAATATGTATGTTTTCAATCATCTATTACATTTACATTTATTCATTTGGCAGACGCTTTTATCCAAAGCGACTTACAAGTAGGAGAGCATATAAACATTTTGTCAACACGCAAACTACCGTTGTCTAACTACCGTTGTCTTGTTCTATTAAGTTGTCATCTCACCGAAATCAGTGTATCACTCTCTTGTTCTGTAGCTACACCTCTGGTGATGTCCGTCTGTGGGACACACTTCACTGGGACACGTCTTACCTGCGCTCCACGCACTCCATCAGAAACGAGAGTCCAGCGCCTCACATCAGTCTTGTACGCATCAATAAAACCATAGCCACAGCTGCTTATGAGAACGGTGAGACTTCTTATTTAATACATTAAACTGGCTTTGTAACATTTTAGACAGTGAGGTTCAAATTGTGGGACCTTAAAATCTTAAATTAAAAATGTGTTTAAAACCTGGAAAATAGAAAGATGAAAGATTTTGAACATTTAAAACAAACAAACTAACACAAAATAACAGTTTAAAATCAAGAAATAAGTCAGAATATTCTAAACTATTTCACATGTAAAGTATAATTATAATTTTATATTCAAATTAAATTTCTTCTTATAATGGTTTTTTTAATATATAAAGATGTTTTTTTCAAATCCAAATTATACTGGGACAACATCATTTATTAGGTTTGGTATTTGGAGAATTTCATTATTCGATGGTTCCTGTTTTGGTTGCTGTTGGAGGTGAAGCACCTTATGTTAGAGATCTGCACGGGCTTTAAACGAAAGCCCGAACCCGGCCCGTACCCGAGATTGTTTAACCCGACCAGACCTGACCATTACAGTTACATTTTAAGCCCGAACCCGACGTGAACTGCTGCTGCTGCTGCTAACGTCACTTGCAGGGATGCTGAGGACACTACGGGCCAGTCTTGACAGTAATGACAAGATCATAATTCTTCCAGAGTGCAGCTTTCCCTGCATCATTTGGAACTGTAATACGGTTTCCATCGCTAATATTTTGCCTTATCGCACTCATCTTACCATCACCTGCTGTGTTGTGACAACGAGGACAAGAGCGGGGGCACGTGCGCAGAACAGTTTATGCGAAAAGTGTGTGTTTTTGTGGTCGCAGCGCAGCAGGCATGCAAACTTGTTTGTATATAGCCTATATATTTTTTTAGTTATGAACCCGACCCGAACCCGAGGCTATTCATTAAACATTAGCCCGCGAGTTTTTCGGGCCCGGGTCGGAGACCTCTACCTTATGTGTCTGTTGTTATTTGTTTAGGTGGTGTAGATGTTTGGAGCACTGAAACCGGTCTTGAACCCATTCATCAGTACCAGCACCTACAGAGGGTTCATGCTCTGGATCTAAGCCCAGACTGTCCAGCATTGGCCTCTGCATCAGGACCAGAGGTTCGCCTGGACTCCACAGATGAGCAGGGCTACTGGAGATCACAATGTCTCATTCAGCTACCCAAACCTGTACGTTTATTATTTCTTTATAAGTTTGAATTATTCATGAATCCCTCCTCAATCCAACGTCCATTTATATAAAAAAGAGATTGATTTTTGCACCTGCGAGACATTTCATAATGCCATCTTTAATTGACTGATATTGATTTTTTATGACAGAGGATATTTGTGTAAGTGTCTGATACGTTTTATTTTTCGAAATGCTGCATCTTTTCCATATTACGTTATTTTCCACAGAGATGTAATAATGACGTTAATGTTACAAAATATGTTGACATACTTTTGGAAGTATTGCACAAATCACACAATGGTTTTAATTCTCTTTACTTACTTAATTTTACTTCATTTAAGTCTTATGTTGAATGCACTTTTTGGGCTTTATTCTTTTGAGACCCACAAGATGGTGCCATCGATCGTTACACCTGACAATCGATTAAGTAAAAGTATAAATATCGGTCAGTATCAGTACTTGTGAAGAATCCTGAGATATCCCGTGTCTTTCAGGTAGATGGAGTGCTGGTGGTGCCAGGGAGGCGGGACTTCCCTTTGGTCACGGCGTGGGCAGGTGAAAGTGTTTACTTGTTGGATTCCAGACGGAAGGAAGAGGAACCAAATGTTCTTCATTTTGTGTACGGCCACCCGGTCACCTGTGTAGATGTGACGGCCTCCAAAGCTGCTCTGGGGGTCAAGAGCTGTGGATGGGGGATGAATGATGGCGGCAACAAGGTAGCTGCACAAGCACAGATCAATTAATAACACACAAAGGCCTAGTTTACCAAAAAGTCAAAATTCTGTCATTATTTATTCACTCTCATGTCGGTTCGACTCTTTCTTCTGTGGAACACAAAAGAAGATATTTTCAGAAATGTCTCAATGGTTTTGTGTTCATACACTGGAAGTCAACGGGGGCCAATGTTGTTTGGTTTCCAACATTACTCAAAATATCTTCTTTTGTGTTCTCCAGAAGAAAAAAAGTCATACAGGTTTGGAATGACATGAGGGTGAGTAAATGATGAAAGTGAACTGTCCCTTTAATAATGATAAAGAAATGTTGCAAGTTTACAAAAAAATATGCTAAAATAAGCTTTTATTTAAAGTAGCTTTGGGTGATTGTATGCTTTTAGGGACAATTCCCCTTGAGTAACCTAAGGCTGACAGTGGCACAGGGCGCAGTGGTGAAATTTTATAGACCATCCCCATGAGGTTTAAACCCAGTCTTATTTTTCCCAGCAGAATTCATAACACGGTCACCAACACGTTATCAACAAGTGGGGAATGTTGATCTCATGTGGTCAGTCTCTGATGTTTGGATAATTGAGCTCACCAGTGGAGCAGTGTGTCGATGTATTCCCAAAGTTACATGCAAACAAAACGTTGTTCGTTGTTCATGTTGTCTTAGAGATGAACCTGCAACCTAATGAATCCAAAGTTTGGTCCCAGAACCTCTCAAAACGGTCCCTGGTTACTCTCTTTACCACCACAAAGCTCAGAAGTTATTTTCAGGTTAATGATTCCCAACTGGAGGAGCATCTACCTCTGGGGGACTGGAAAAGATTTGTTAAAGGTCAAGTGTGTAGGTTTTAGGAGGATCTATTGACAGAAATGCAATATAATAAACATAACAATGTCTTCAGAGGTGTATAAAGACCTTACATAATGAAGCGTTATGTTTTTGTTACCTTAGAATGAGCTATTTCTGTCTACATACACCGCGGGCCCCCTCACATGGAATTCGCCATGTTGTTTCTACAGAGGCCCTAAAAGGACAAACTGCTCTACAGAGCACGTTTTGTAAATATGTTATCTCCTTCGGCAAAGAAGAGAAAACGTAACGACATCTTTGTCCTGTAAGAGCTGCCGTAGTGCTTCGAAAGGGAGGGGTGGAGTGAACCGTTGGTTGCAATTCACAACCTCACCACTAGATGCCACTACATTTCATACACTGGACCTTTAAACCTATATATGGAAATGACACCTTACAAAAATGCTAGTACTGTCAATAGATTTATAAAATTGTATATTTATAAAGTACTAATGATAGGTTAAAATGACAATTAATTATTTATTTTATGAAATTTTAGTCCTTTCAAAAGAAAGATAACAAAATTAAGTGTATACAAATTTGGAGTGTAAGAATATTGTGGCATGACATATTGCAGTACCAAAAATTTTAAATATGCATCATAGCGCTATAAACGTCTGTTTAATCCTATTGGTTGACCAACATGTGATCTATGTCAACATACATGTTTTAATGTTTTTTGTGCTTTAATTCGCTATTTGCACAAGATGGCGCCGGTGAACTTTTGGGACGCCAGGGTCGGCAGACTAATGGCCGGTCGAATAACAGTGCAAATATGGGTGTTTTTCAGATAAAAAAAGAAGAAAGTAATATATAAGCCATATGGCAGATCCTCTTTACATTGCTGAGCACTTCGTTAAGCCAAAACAACTCGGACTGGAAATTAGTCTGCCGACCCTGGCGTCGCAAAAGCTCACCGGCGCCATCTTGTGTAGGCCATTGCTTTAAAAAGTTCTCTCTTAGGGTTTAGCTTGCTTAACTCCTTTCTTAACATTCAGTTCCACTGAGAGTCCTATTCCTTTTTTTATTTACATACTCATTGTTTAATTAATTCTTTAAAAAATTGTACATACAGTAAAAATGTTACTGAAAATTGTTAATGTTTTGGAAATCTGTTTAATCTTTTCAATGATGTTTCAATGTGGAAACATTGTTATATAATCGTAATGGTGAACCCAGTATCATGAATCATATATACAGTATATGAATCATATCATTGCAGTGACATTAAAGATAATTCTTATCTAAAGAGTATAAAATAAAAGAATCACAAATCTGGGTTAGTCTAGACTAATCCTTACTGATGTGACCGTAACGTTGAGAAACAGCTGTGTGAAATTTCTCAAGAGCTTTGAGGTTAAACCCGAGCGATCCTCTCCTGATTTAAAGATCAGCCATCATGTGAACCATTGCTTGAAGCAGAGATTAAAAGAAACCTCTCCAAATCACAACGGACCTCTCTCAATGGTGTTTATCCAGCCGTTTACAGACAGCGAGGGTCTCGGGGGGAGCCCGGCTCACGTGAGGGATTGTAGTAGTTTATCAGTGAAGCGACGGCTGTAGATGTTGACAGTAATCAGATGAGTGCCTGATAGATGGATGCAGATGGTGTCCTGTTGTACAATACAATGCTTTGGCTCTTGTCCACTGACATCAACCCCCTTTAAACACTCTCATTAACCGAACCGGGACGGATATTTAGAGCCGACCGGGAGGGTGAACGACAAGCCAGTTTATCAATGTCAGCTTGCAGGAAAATTGTCTTGTTTCACTGTTAAATGGAAGGCAGTAATCAAGTTTTTCTTGTTGTATATGTTGTACATTTTTCCTTTTTAAACAGATTTTGTATTGCCTTACAATTAAACCGCTGTATTATAATGGTTTAATAGGTTTATTGATGATATATGGGGTGATGTTATTAATGGTACTTTTGATATATAGATGGTGCTGTTGGATTACCGTATTTATATAGCAAAATAACTGAATTATACTCTTGGTTATGGTAAAGAATACAATTACATTTATTAATTTAGCAGCAGACTTTTTCCAAAGTGACAAATTAGGGAGAAAACAAAACATCCCCCTTCATCCTTAGGGGTTTTGACATACAAAGTTCTTACATTGTTTAGAGAAGAAAAAGGCTCAAATTGAGCTGAAAGTGAAAATAGCTTAATTATAAAGAAGGTACATTATAATTAATTTATTATACAATTATTAATTATTATAATTTTTTAAAATATGTATTATTCAGATTTACAGTTTCCAACATAACAATACAAAGCAAAGACACACCCTCAAATGCAGAAAAGATTTTAAAATGGTGTTTTTTTACGTCTGATATTTTAGGAAGGAAATATTTATTGATTAATTACTAAATATTGTAACATAAGAATGGAACCATACTGTCTGTTTTTCCTGTTGTCACTCAACATCTGCAGTCGTCTACATCTTTCCATTCTGCCAATGGGCTAGTTGCACAAGATGGTGCCGCGCTAAGCTTTTGCGACGCCAGGGTCGGCAGACTAATTTCCGGTCGTATAACACTATCGAGTTGTTTTGGCTTAACGAAGTGCTCAGCAATGTAAAGAGGATCTGTCATATCGCTTATTATATATTACTTTCTTCTTTTTTATCTAAAAAACACCCATATTTGCCAGCCAAAAATCCTCTTTTAATACAGTGTTATACGACGGGAAATTAGTCTTCCGACCCTGGCGTCCCAAAAGCTCACCGGCCCCATCTTGTGCAACTTGCGAATTCATGATTAGCTCTTTCCTGTCAGCGTGATGTCATGTCTCTGTCAGTAGTGTTACATGTTGGCATGATTTTCAAGTTGCTAGGGGGTAAGATGTGTCGGCGCCAACACTGCTGATCTAAAATGTGTGTGTGTTATTTGATGAGAAGACATACTGTATGCGCCTCATTAAAACCTGTCAAAAACACGAGTTCGACAGTGAGCCATCTTTCATTCGTTAGCGTTTTTCATTTTACCCTTAAGAATTAACCATGGTTTTATTGTAAAAATGATAATAGTTTTACTACAGTAAAAGTTAGTTAGTATACACTATTTTCAACCAAGCATTGGGTCAAAGGGACCAACCCAACGCAGAAAATGTTTATAACCCAGCATAAGTTAATTTACAACCCAATAATTGGGTTTGTCATTTTATAAAGTATATATACATATATATATTTGAACAATTTATTTCTATAACCACAGTTTTATTACAAATATCAAGATTACTGTAGTAAAACAAGGGTGAATTTACTGTAGCTCAGTGGTTAGAGCATGGCGCTAGCAACGCCACGGTCATGGGTTCAATTCCAGGGATTGCAGATACTCAGAAACAATGTTTGTTTTACTACTAAAACCAACAACTATACTCTACTATAGTTAAACCACCATGGTTCATTTTTGTAAGGGTAGTTTAATAGGTGCCATATTGTACACAATTGTTTGATTGATTTTTGCCATTTAAGCGGCAAACATCAAAGTTTTGTAATGTTATATTTTATGATGATAATTTTATTATTATATACCTTACATTGCTCTCTACATCAATATATACAGTATATTTTTACAAATTTTATTATTGTTTTATGGTCGGAACAGCTCTAATTTACAGTGATCCGACAAATTCCAAAAAAGTTTGTTGCTATTTCTTGGTATTTGTTGACATTTGTCGGATCAGTGTGAACCTATATACAGTACATATAGAACCGTGGAAAAAATTAAGAGAGCATTCCAAATTTTTATTTCAAATCAGCATTTCTAGATGTATTGTGTCCATTCCATTTCATCAAAATCAAACCTCAGGAGTGACATAAAGTCATCCAACAGCAATGTGAAAGACGCATGAAAACTATGATGAAAATCGAGGTTATCACATAAAAAATACATTTTTAACTTTTTCTAAATACATGTACATTACTGTTGTGTTGATTAAAAGTGAATATGAACTTGTTTTCTTTGCAGTATTTGAGGTACACAGAGCATCTTTTCTGTTATTTTGACCTGTTTCTCCAGTTTTCATTTTCTGCAAATAAATGCACATAGAAACAATATTTTTATTTGAAATTTGGGAGAAATATTGTTAGTAGTTCACAGAATGAATAAAAAATTATCATTTGTGACCCTGGACCACAAAACCAGTCTAAAGTAGCACGGGAACATTTGTAGTATAGCCAAAAATACACTGTATGGGTCAAAATGATCGATTTTTCTTTTATGCCAAAAATCATTAGGATATTAAGTAAAGATCATGTTCCATGAAGATATTTTGTACATTTATCCACTATAAATATTTGAAAACTTTATTTTTGTGAGTAATATGCTATGCTAAGGACTTAATTTGGACAACTTTAAAGGCGATTTTCTCAATATTTAGATTTTTTTGCGCCCTCAGATTTCAGATCTCGGCCAAATATCGTCTTATCCTAACAAACCATACATCAATGGAAAGCTTATTTATACAGCTTTCAGACGATGTAAAAATGTGTTGTCCAAGGTCACATTTTACCTAAACACATACCTATAAATAGTACTTTTTAAAATCAGAATCATCTGAAATGGTCACTTAATTTTTTCCGCGGCTGTAAATGTTTAACTTAATAATTACAGAATATTGGCATATTTCTGATGTCTGATGATAAACTCCCATTGGCTGTCATTTTGGTTTCTTTCAAGGATGTTGGCAGGCAACACGGTGGCTCGCAATTACTCGTGTCTGGCCCAAACCGAAGGCACTAAATAGCTGGCACGAGCTCAATCCTGACATCATGCGCTCCCTCTTCTCTTTTGTTTAACATCTTTATCTGTTGCCTCAATAATTTGTGTCCAATTTGGCCGCACCGTTGACTTTCCTTTACTCGGTGTTCACATGGCAGCTGATGCAATCACCTAACCAATCTCTCTTTGGTTTGAATTACCTCAGAGAAAACTTTTCATTTGAGTGGGGTTAGTCACGAGCTTCGGATGCTTATAGTATCTGGAGGAGATGTGGGTGGGTTGCGGCATCTGTATGGGGGTACTGCGTTGATCGTTGAACTCACTTTTTTCTTTGGGGTCTCCAAAAAAAGTTTCAAATAATTCCCAGACGATACGTCCACACGACGACCGTCTGTTGTATAAATCTTTGTATATGATTGGCTGGCTTTTGTGTTAATTCGGTAAATTGTCGCAATTGTGCCCTAAAGCTGAAGTACTTAACAATTCAACGGCCCATATAAAAATATCAGCAAATTTCATTTGACATAGTTTTAGTGAAACAGACTGCTTCTGTTTTTTCTTTAACTAATTGTGTCGGCCTGAAATGTGTGTTAAAAGTTCGCAAGACATGAGAAATGTGTTGGCAGACATCTGCGGATGCAAGCTGTGGGCCTGACAAAAAATCCTGTGAGTTTCACAATCACACCAGGAGTTTTCCTCTCTCTCGTCAGATTCAGGTGTACAGCCTGGAGACCAGCCAGTCGGAGATAACCGTGGGGAACTCGGCGGGGGACTTCACCTGCGTCAACCTGCGAGACAGCCCCCCTCACCTGCTGGTGTGTGGAAACAAAGACAGGCGGTACGACACGACATGTGTACCTCATCTATCTCTGTTACGTTCACACATGCACACGTTTCTGTCATCTGTTTGGCATACTGAAACCTCTGTAAGTTTCTTAAACAGGGAGCGTTTGATGAGTTTTGACAGATAGTAGCGCTCTCATTTACACATGCAGCTGGCGTTAAAGGGATGCTTCACCCAGAAATGAAAATTCTGTCATCATTTACTCACCTTCGAGTTGTTCCAAATCTGTATAAATGTCTTTGTTCTGATGAACACAGAGAGAGATATTTGCAAGAATGCTCAAAACCAGTCAGATTTTGCCCCCCCCCATTGACTACCATAGTAGGAAAAAATACAATGGTAGTCAAAAGTGCCCCAGAACTGTTTGCTGTCCTACATTCTTCAAAATGTCTTCTGTGTTCAGCAGAACAAAAAGAATGATAAAGTATTTTTTCTTACTATGGGAGTCAATGGGGGGCAAAATCTGTCTGGTGAGTAAATGATGACAGACTTGTTTTTCTTAGACTTTGTTTGTAATTACCATTGACAATTCTAACAGGTTATGTTTATTATAATGCAGTAAAAAAATCCTGCCTAGATAAAAATATAAAACCATCATATTGTGTATACTGTATATTTATGCATTTGGTAAATGTTTTTATCCAAAGTGACTTACAGTGCATTGCAGGTACACTGGAAAAAAAAACAAGTAGTAGGATTTACTTTTTTAGGGGGTTTATTTGCGCAAATTTTCGTATGTAAATTTTACTTTAAAAAATGTTTTCAAGTTTTTGCACACAGTTTATTTAAGTGAAAACTTAATAAAGCAAATAACACAAATAATTAAGTAAATCCTAATAGTTGTTTTTATCAGTGTATACTTTTGGGAATAGTCTTCATTTGATTTCTTATTTCAGATTTCTTATTTCATCTGAAGAGAATGGACATTACCAGATTCAAACATGTGTCTCCTGAATTTCATGGCTCAATGTGACCGACATTTGCGCTAACCGCTAGGCCAAAGCTCCGACAGCAACTTGGGCGCTTACGTCAGTTTCTGACAGACATTAAAGCGATAGTTCACCCAGAAAGGGAAGTTCTGTCATCATTTAATAACCCTCTTGTCATTTGTATGACTTTCTTTCTTCTGCAGAACACAACGGGAGATATTTTGAAGAATGTTGGTAACCGAACAACGCCGCTACCCATTGACTTGCGTTAGTTTTGTGTCCCTACAATAGAAATGAATGGGTATCGCTGTTGTTCGGTTGTGACGACATTCTTCAAAATATCTTTTTTTTGTGTGATGACAGGAGGGTGAGTAAATAATGACAGAATTAATTTTTGGGTGAACTGTCTCTTTAATAGATGCAAACAAAGCACATCCGATAACCAAGACTACAGCACAAAAAAATAAAACGCATCTAATTCTTTTCCAAAGTGGAAGAACTTTTTTCTCACAGCTGCGTTCCTTTCAAAAACGGTGCGAGCACTCGGTCTCGCTCTCAACTATTTTTGGCTTACCTTGAAAATAATTTCGCAGAGAGCTTCTGAAAAGCTGCAGGCACTTACAGAAGAGGGGGTAGTAATGATGAAAAGCTCTCGGTTTGAAAGGATTGCGTTATTGTCAGTGGGGCATCACCGAGGGCTATTGATTAAGCGGACAAAGAGATCCCGGAGACTAGAATAGACGCGGTGCATCTGCCCGGCAGAACCACGAGCGCCGTCCACATCCGATGTCTGCGTCTCAATTAGTCTTCGCTGAATAAAGAGCCATTTCATTGACACTCGTGACAGCAGGAGCGCTATTTTGGCAGGTGGAGAGTTGCTTGGCAGGTCTTTGTAAATAAATTCCGACTGCATCTTCGCTCGGATACTTTATGGAGTGCCAAGAATGAGGACCTGATGTTTCTATGGCCAGCTGCGGCCTCTTTTAAAGCATCCCTTCTTGTTTTTCTTCCAGCCACAATTTTGACAAAGCGAACACTCTCACCTTTTGTCCATCTTTGATGGATAAATGAAACGAGATGGTCCTTCGAGACTCATTTTGGCTGGAATAATTTGACCCCACCTGATCCAACTCTGGGCAAAACACAAAACAACCCAGAGAAAATGAGACTTGGGTCCTGCCCTTTATAAGTGTGGCCGAAGGCCAGGACCTAATGCATCAGTCCTGCTCTCTCCGGTTTTTCAGCATCTGCGCTGTGAAGAGAGAGAGAGAGAGAGAGAGAGAGAGAGGAATAGGACAGATAAAGCTTGGCTCTGTGTGTTTGTGTGTTTTGGTGCCTGATTGGATCTGGCTGTAAAGAAAAGAGAATTGTGTTTGGCTAAACATCTGAACAGGAAGTTTACACAGCGTGAAGGAGCCATAAGTGATATGTGTCCAGCTTTGTGCATGGAGAGAGAAAAAGAGAGGGAGAGCTTGTGTTTTGCTCATAAAAACAGAAACATTTATGGATAAATGTGACCAACAATTTTAAAGAAATTGCTCTGAAATAGTACAATTGCAGCAGTGGTTCTCAAACTTTTTCGTTGTAAGGCCCCCTTTGTGTAGAGTGCATCGCTTTGCGGCCCCCCAAATAAAGACTTATAATCTTAAATTTAACATTTTTATTTAAACAAAAACATATTCGGTTATACAATGCTGAAACATCAATTCTTTTGTCTGGTGGTCTTATTTTTCTGATGTTTGATTGCATAAAATCTATGATCAATTTCTATATTTCATAAAATGCCACAAAATCTGTGGCCCCCTGGATCCATCTCGGGGCCCCCAGTTTGAGAACCACTGAATTACAGTACCCGTCAATAGTTTGGAAACTCTGAAATGTTTCTATTGGACGTCGAAGAAAAAAATGTGGAGTGTAAAAACGACGGCACTTTACCAAAGACACGTAGTTGTGACGTATTGCCTTTTCATTTTCACATCACGTATCAGGCATCTATTTTTAACTAAATAAAGACATGAAAAATGGAATAACAGGTGGTTAATAATAAAGCGCCATAGACTTTGGGGTAGCAGGTCTTTATTGTCCCAATAATAATAATAGCATATTATATATGAATTCAAATTCTGTGATCATTTAGTCACGCTCGGACCTGTATAAATGTCTTTGTTCTGCTGCTACACACAAAGGAAGATATTTGGAAGAATGTCAGTAAACAAACAGATCTCATCCCCCATTGACTCCCATAGTATTCGTTTTCCCTACAAATGGGTCACAAATGTTACTAACTAAAAGTAGCACATTGAAACTGTTTAAGGGTAAGTTGTGTTTTGTGCAGTGAATTGCTGACTGCTAAAAACAAACTGAAAATACTGAACTGAAAATGAGATGTTTAGAAAGGAGCATTCTACTGTAATTATAAACGCAACATCATTTTCCTGTTCAATCAATGTTGTTTTCAGATTGCTTGCGTATGATTTTAATTGACATTTCTTCATTTTAAGACGTTTTGTTTTTGCATTATAAAAACATTCTGTCACTATATTAACTCCCTGCACAGGTGTCTTATGCAGATGTGCATTCTCAGTGCATGAATTCGTCTCTCCCGTTATATTCAGTTGTTGGGATTTTAGCTGCGTGACACCAATATTCTTGATGAATTAAAAAAAGCCTGTCGGCTGACAGCTCAGTAGCACTAGATCTTCTCTTAGCATTAGATTAATGACCAGCCGGTAAATACATTACACCCTCTTACAAGAATAAATGCTTCGGTAAAATTAAACAAGAGCAACAGATAAGGACGAGCCCATAATTACTCACAACATTAAATCCTGCTTGCCTATGCATTAACTATTCATTGTGACTAATATCTTTTGTGCTCTAAGTGATTTTTCTGTCCAAGCAAAATTAAATTTTGCCGATTATCTTTTGGAAAGCGCCGGCATGGAGTCATCTTTTGGCTGCCTTTGGTACCATTAAAGAGAACAGATGGATTTGAGCTCCTTTGGGTCTGGAAAAGTAATTTCTTTGTACTGGCCACTAATGTCAACTCGCAGTGGTGTTCTGTTAGGGGAATAAAGCTGTCGTATTGTCGTTTTTCGGACATATTAGTCTTGCATAGCCAAACTTGAGAATATTGGCATAAAGTCTGGTGCACTTTGCAGTTTTTTTCTGCCCAAGAACTGAGGAAGAGATTGTGAGACTGTCAGCTTTACCGACATGACAAATGTTCTGAAAAACCGAGTTGTATTTCTTCAGAGACATACTCACAAGAAAAACAGTTAAATTCTGTTCTGCTACTGACACGTCGCGCAGTGTACAAGTAATGACGTTTACTCGTTCTTCTGTTTCAGTGTGAGAGTGTTTGACTTGCGTACCGGCTCCTCAGTTGTGTCTCTATATGCCCATCACATGGGCGTGACCACCGTCCAGGCAGATGATTGGAAGATTGTCAGTGGTGGTGCTGAGGGATTGGTCAGTGTGTGGGAGATGAGGATAGGAGCCAAACTCTGGGAAATGCACAACAGGTAACGATACTCGCTTGTTTGTTCCAATATGGACATGACCTCAAACCTCAAATCCTGCTTGACTTTGTAATTAGACTTTTTTGAGTGTTGAGGGTTTCTTTTTTTCACTTGACAAAATCACCCAGAACACCCTGGCAACCGTACAGACGGGTTCAAAGCAACAACATAAACAAAGGTTACTGCGCATGCGCACGTTTGTGGACTGCCCTTAACTTTCTCTACACATCCGCAAAGAATAGAGTGCCTGTAGATTATTTCT
Source organism: Triplophysa rosa (assembly GCF_024868665.1). NCBI lineage: Eukaryota > Metazoa > Chordata > Actinopteri > Cypriniformes > Nemacheilidae > Triplophysa > Triplophysa rosa. The sequence goes on along the minus strand of NC_079891.1, from coordinate 32,855,206 downwards.
GATAACAAGCAAAAGAAACCGAGAAGAACCGTTTCGTGGCTAAACTTGCCTCGCTAATATTTTGAATTTTATATTAAGCTCAACCGCTAGATGTCAATGGACCATACGGTTTCTATAAATGCGACACAGTTACATGACCCATTCAAGAAATTGTTTATTTAATCTAATTAACATACAACAAAATTCAACAAATCATTTATATAATACAATTATTATACAATAGAATAATTATATAAATTCATATTAATATTTATATTAATTAAATATCCCAATCCCAGGGGATTGCATGTAGTCAGAAACAAATGTATAATACAATCCAAAGTCGCTTTGGATAAAAGCGTCTGCCAAATGCATAAATGTAAAATCACAATTATACCGGTATATTGTGACACCCCAATACAAAGAAAGACTTTAGTTTTAAATATTCTTTTGTAATTCTTTTTGCCGTCCTCCTGCGAGATCCTGTGGACTTGACTGATCATCCCAGCTCCAGGCAATCTCCGTCAACAACCAAGAGCACCCTTGTTATTTTAATACTAACTTTTTGTCTGTTTTTGAAACAATGCAACATTGTCAAAAGCGCTATATAAATCAAATTGAATGAATGATACAGTTTCGTGTATAATCGACATGGATATCAGACTCTTCTGTCTGTGTACAGGCACCCAGTTCGACATATAGAGTTTAACGGCAGCACTCTAGTGACGGCTAACATCCCTGATGAGAAGCAGCCTCGTGGGGCTTGTATCACAGACGATGACCTCACCGCTCACCGACGGTGACTACAGATGCCTGCTGTGTTATCTTTGCTATTGTTTGACAGACTATTTATGTTGTATTTGTATTGTTTCTGTAGACACAGGGGACTGATCTGTCACTATGATTTCTCTATGGACTCGTCGGCACCGGATCATGTTCTGCCCATCTGCAGGTCAAACTACATCGAGTCGTCCGGTTACAACTTTAACATTGGCTTGGCCATGCCTTATGATATATTGAGTGGCCCTTAGGCTGGCATCTGTTTTGCAGTTCTTTCGGGTCAGGCTTCACAGAGAAAACATATTTTGATGTTTGCTGAAAAGTAATTCAAGTCATACTTTGTAAAGTCGTCTGAATTTGGATGACCCAGTTTTATATGGATGATTTTTTTCTCTGCTGAATTTACGGCCTAATTGTTTCTTTCCAAAAATCACTTTCGTTTCCATAAATCTTTGTTTTAAATTAGGTTTCGTGTTTGCACATTTGCTGTAGTATAAGAATATGAGATGTATATATTTGTTGTTTTGAACAACAATAATTTGTGTAATACATACTTTTGAGCATAAATTAAAGCATACTTAAATGCTTTGAGTACCACGTTACACACCCCCTAATATGTATTAAAATATAACACTCATAATAAATACATATTTGTCAAAAAGATTGCATTTTATTGTAATGAAACGGTTGGCCAGTCAGATAAAGTGAACCAGCTGAACAAGCGCAACGTAAGAATAGCTCCTTTTTTTTGTTCTAGAGTTCAGGCTTTTTCAGAAGTAACTGATAAGACATGGCTTGTTGTTTTCTTATCTCAGGGGGTGGAGTATGTCAGCACTTCTTTGTTATAAAAACGAGATCGTTGACCATGTAAAAACTTCGTCATTTATCAAAATGTTCATTTTATTCAGAAAGGAACACATTGAATTTTTGCAAACACAAAATAATATGGCTTGGTAAAAGCCCACAGTGCTATAAATCCTGTTGAATATAAGCATTATTATACTGTATATAAATGAAAGCATGGGTCAATTAAAATGTTTGAGTGCATGTGCATTGAGAGGCCACAAAAATAGCCCCATGTGGTTGACAAATGTCCTCTAGGTTATAAAATTGTTGGGAGAACTATGTCTCCTCTGTACATTCATGAAGTCTGGACTCACTCATACCCGCATCCTAAACATTTATGACTAAAGGTTGAAATAGTATTTTAGAACTTAGTGTTCTAAAGAGGAAACTACTTTGATTTCCCACATTGAACTCTAATTGTGTCCAAGTTCCAAAAGTTAATGTTCATCTTGGTCTCGATCTGGATCCCTTTTAAAATCTGTGGGAGAGACATGCAAATGTGAGGTAGGAACTGGATGCGCATCATTTTAATATTTCCCTAATAAGCTAATGACAAACAGACTGTTGAAGAGATCAAACCTTCTGGAAATGTGCAAAGGTGATTCCCTCATAATACTCATCTGGACCCTTTAACAACAGCAAGAACCGTTTACAAAATCAAAACTTTCACTTCGCAGTAAAACAATCGTGATTCATGTCGGTGGCATTTAGACCAAATGACAGAAAATAATACTGTACCATCTGACCCATTGTGACACTTGCAACTTCCAGCATTGCAGCGTCTGAAATGGCTTTTGCTGTTTCCGTCTCTATGGTTTCATTACTAGACAGCAGCTCTTCTACCAGCTATAATCAGAAACAGTCATGTGGATGTAGTTGTGATAAGTAAGAATAAAGAAGTGATAGGAATCTTACACGTTTATATTCGTCTAATGTGATGAAGCCGTCATTGTCAGTGTCATGCATGTTGAAAAGAACTGCAGAGAAGAAAATAAAGTTATCAGTTATTATCAATCATGTTAGTTATTTTATTCCCTCTTTACAAAAATTAACCTTGGCTTTAATACACAAATTTACCATTATCGTTACTTTTCTAAGGGCAAATGGAAAACAATAACACTTAAAAGTCGATTTATTTAAATACAATAATACATTTGCTAGTCCTGCAGACACGTTTTGCAGTAACGCTAAATGAACGACTCAACTTCCGGTGTTCACAGCTGACGCAATTCCGCCGAAGGACAGCAGGTAAGGATCTACGTGTCTTTAAAATAAGAATGTCTTAATTTATAGTGGTGACATTTTATTTTTAGTTCGTTTTTAAGACATTAAAGAGAAATAAAATAGGTTTTGATTTTAATTTGAGGGCGACGAATTTTAAGGTAATTTTACTGCCATGCGCTTTAACTTTAAATAATGTTCGTACTTTTATTCCACTACGAGTACACAAATGCATGAACCTAACAGTATTACTTCCGAGTACAAAAGATGAACGTGTTAATCACTGTTGACAGCCCTGTTTCTCCTGCTCCACAAAGTTCGTGCGTACACGTACCTGCTGTTTATGTGGAAGATGATGGCAGGGTTGCCAGATATGCGTAACAAAACCCACCCAATGACCAAACTCAAAATGCGCGACTCCCACATGCACTGTTATGCATTTCCACACAATTTCTGTTTTTATAAATAATAAATTAAATAGTTTTAACTTGGTACAAATGAGGTTATTACGAGTGAAGCGTCCCTTGTTTAAAGGTGCAGTTTGTAAAAACCGCTGATCAAAACGACAACAATGCCGTAGCTTGATGACGCTGTGAAGGAGCGTGGAATGATGGGATCTGTTGTCTTCAACTCCACTGCTGATGGCCATCAATCAGACGGGAACGAGAAGTCATGTTAGTGGATGAGGTAAAGTTTTATAATTGTTGCGAATAATTGTGGTCCATAAATAAGTGACTGCTCCAAACAAGTTAGTGGCTTGCTAGACGCTAGAAACTACTTCCGCATTTGTCCACAACACTGTTGTCATGCGGTTTCTACGTCAGTAAAGGCGGTAACAAAGGGTAACGCGGATATGACGCCATTGACCGGCGACTGCACAGCCCCGTGTCACTGATTTAGAATGGTGATTTTCTCACGATTTACAAGTAGTTGGAAACATTTGAGATATTGTAAGTACTCGGCTGGACAAAATATATAACACTAGCCTAGTGGTTTTTGGATATTTTACTGCAAAATTGTTACAAACTGCACCTTTAATTTATCGGTTCAGTGTATCACCACCAATGTCCTGCACTGATAAAACCGAACCCAATGATGGTGGTGTTTGTTTCAGCAATGTGATCTAGCCTTTACATCTGAATACGTTTGTTATTAGTTAGTTTGAGTTTGTTCTGAAACTTATTCTCACAGCGTAGTTTCTCCTTCTTGATATTTTGCTTCTCCTCTTCGCTGGTGCCTTGTTTGGGTGGTGTGAAGAATGCCAGAATAGTCAGAAAATCCTCAAATTCAATCTCCTGTAGATAGCCGTCCTCATTCTGACCCAAGTTCCTGGAAAAAGTCCCTTGTGAGAAAAAAAACGTCCCATGTGACATTTAGCCCCGGTGTGCCCTAACCACATCCTTACCTACCTTTTATCAAAAAAGGCCCCGGTGATCTGTCTCCGGATTGGGTTCACAGCCAAATTAATAATATTGTCAAGATGTTCTCGTCTGAAAAGGGCAAAATAATTTTTGCGTGAACTTTCCCTTAATAGGTAGCCTTAAATCAATCATTTGTGTGTACAGTACCTTAAAACGCCTTCATTTTCTGTGAGGGACATAAATCGTTTATGGAGGCTGTTTATCTGGTCTATGGAAACTAAAGGGGAAAAACAAAATATACAAAGATTTTAAAATAAACAAGTAACAGGTAGAGAGAACGTAGATAACAGGGTGCTTTCTATAGAGTTAGTGCAACAATAGTGATCTCTAATGCAAAATCTTCCTCAGATTGTGTTACAGGACGGGGTGGGAGGGGGGGTTGTCCTATTGCTTAGAAAGGTGTGCGACATGGGCCCGGTTTCACAGACAAGGGTAGTCCCAGACTAAAATGAGACCTGTCTTACCTGAATGTAACTTGCCCAGAAACATCTTCAAATATATCAGTGCCATTGTTTCGTCTCGAGATGCACACCAGTAATGTTTTCTTCTAAGGCATTTTTACGAAAGCGACATAAATATCGAAATTCAACTAAGGCATAGACCTGGCTTAAGCTAAACCGTGTCTGTGAAACCGGGCAATTTTTAATGATTGTTTTTATTGTTGACTTACTTTGGGAATGTACACCCGACAATTCTGCATGTTTTAAAAAAAATTTGAGGAGAGAAAAGCGTTTAAAAAAGTGTTGCTATGCAATATCAGTTTTAGTTTTTGGAAAACCTTTTGTCATGTTTATTAATACATTTTGTACATTTACAGCACATGAACTAAAGCCATCGCAAAAACACCTCTCCCACACAAATTGTCTCGAACCTTACATGTGTGGGCTTGTTCAAGATTCCAACTAAGTGAGATTCAGTACATTTGAAGATTTATGTAGAGTTGCCTACTCCAGCTGTCAAAATACAGGAGTATGTCATAACCTTTCATTCATTAGCAAGTATTATAGTGACCAACAGAGTAATATTTATATGTACAATTAAATATAAATATATACTGTTTATATTATACTATTACTGTCTAAATTGAAGATTCGTTACATTCTGAAAGTATATTACTTGATGTTTAATATAATGTTGAATGTTATTTTAAAGGTCAGGTTAGAGTCACTGTTTATGCATATGACGTAATATATACTGTATATCTAGTTGTGTGAACTAAGCATTCAAAACACTCATCAGTTCATGTAAAACAATATAAAATATTTGAAAGCAACTAGGAAATACCAGTTTTTCCAGTTTTCTCTGGGACACAACGGCCCGGTTTCACAGACAAAGCTTAAGGCTAGTCCCAGACTAAAATGAATGTGTGACCTGTCTTACCTGAATGTAACTCGCTCAGAAATATCTTCAAATATATCAGTGCCATTATTTTGTCTCGAGATGCACACCAGTAATGTATTCTTCTAAGGTATTTTTATAAAAGCAACATAAATATCTTAATTCAACTAACGCAGTCCTGGCTTAAGCTAAACCGTGTCTTCTAAACCGGGCCAACGTGTCACAAAAATGTGTCATTTGCATTAAACCCGAAGTTTGTTAAGAAATCAAACAGATGTGGGCTGAATAGCGCAAAGTATGAAAGGACAACCGAAAATGCATACAGTTCTTTAAATACACAATAGCAAAGTGAAAACCAGCGAAAACAACCCATCGTTTTAGAGTGTTTTGTAGATTTTTTAAAAAGTAAAATGCTTATTTAAACACAGCTTATGAAATGGCAAAATAGTAGAATATACAAAACCACTGCTAGAGAGAATGGGAACTTGTGTAATTGGACTTTTGACTCATAAGGAAATAGTTATTGAAATAGCCTTGTGACAACTTGACCCAGCGTACACAATGTAATCATGAACACAGTACATAGTTTGCATTTTTAAGTATTAAGTTATTTTTTTGTCTTTTAATTTATTTATTTAATTTGGGACAGTATAAGAAAGATAACTTCAGCCAAAGAGCTGAAAAAAAATACATTGTACATAGAAAATATAGCATACGCTAGTTTGCATCCTAGGTCCCTAGAAATGCTTTAGTAGACCAACGCTGCTTATATATTAAACATGCACACCATAAAAAACGAAATACCTATTTTACTCCTTACCCCTGGCAGCATATAGAAATGCTTATATATGCCACATCTAATAACTTAACTACTGACGACATAGCTACTAATAATATCAGTTTTTAAACATTGTAGAATTAACAGAAGCTGTACATTACATTTAGTTACTCACAGCCGGTTTTATCAGAGAGATGTTGGAACTTATGCGCTCGGTCAGACTGTGAACCTCCCATGATAAAGTGCTTCACTGAAGAGTAGAGGAAACAAAGTGAGAGTAGGTTTAACCTGTTCCCAAAAATAAGAGTAAAGATCCTCCCCTGTTGCGAAATAGGCTATGCAAAGTGTCTGTGAGCAGCCCGCGATCTGAAAATGCCATTATATGTTTTGATATGTTATGACATGTTTTGTAGGACACCTGTGGCTTTCTGTCCTACCAAATTTTAACGGTGTGGCAAGTATGATATTATATGAAATAAAGCCTCGTGGTACTAATATTATTTTAAATAGTATTAAAATGATTATTAAAATTGCATAAAAAAATGAAATACAATGACAAAATACTATGATCTAAATGCCTGGGGAATTAAACTCTCTCAATAATAACAACAGTGGCACATATCCAGCATTGTCATCAGAAAGTGGATTATAGTATGTCTGGTGCATTATGGGTTCTCATATTTGCATCATAAATATTTGAGGTAGAGTTGCTTTGGATGCAAATTAAAGTTGTCAAACACACACACACAGTTTTGTTTACAAATGGAACTGCGTGTCATTTTTTATTAAAATCATTGAGCCATATGGCTTATGTTAAAATTTCATACATGCATATGTATAAAGAAATTCTTCCTGGTATAAGGTATATGTTTTGTGCAAAAATGTATTTGATGTTTGATTTGAATATGATTTGGAAATCTGAAAGCAATGAAAGTTAATTAAAAGGCAAATCTAACTGTTCAGAGCTAAGAAAATATACCACAGTGTTTTTTGAACATGAAAGTTTAGTAACAGATAAAGTAATAAATAAATAAAATATATCAAATAATTACACCACCACATTTTGAGCTTCTCCTTTTATTGTAATTATTTCTTATGTTCTCAATACTCTTATATTTATACCCATTATGAGCCAAGAAGTTCTTGTGCCCCAGTTTTTTTTGGGGGGGGAATAAACATTACAAAATTTTTTAGACATTTTTTTCATGTCATGTCAAGTGCATGTTTGTTAACAGATGTAACAATGGTTAGTGCATTAGTTCGGTGAGATATGCAGGACTATATCAGGGATTCATCAGAGATGAAAATGTCGTAAAGTGGACCTGAAACAGATCACATATACACGTATTCAGATCCTCTTTTCTATTATTCGATATGTTTACACATTATAGAAGTACATTTTGCGAGCATCCATACAAATATCGTTACTTAACCACATCCTTTGTGTTTGACTGAGTGATAGTTGCCCTTAAAACTGATCTAGGACCAGGATGTTGTACAGATGAAAATACCGTTGATCTAACGCCTTTGCCTTTATTAAACAAACCATCAGTGACTCCCACATTAGTGTAAAGATGGGTGATTTTATACATTTGTGATTGGGAAGGGAGAGAAAGGGACGGGTGTTGGCATTCCATTCTATGGATCTAACAAATCGTGGTCCTGGAAATTGGCGGTGGGTTCCGGCGGCTGCCCTGAGTTTGGGGTGAGACCGTGGTAAAGCTCCTCTACAGTGCTGTGGGTCTTGCACGTGTCCTCCGGGTAGCGCGTTTCAAGCTCCTCGTTGGCGATGTAATGCGTGTTGGAGAATTCGGCGAAGTAACGGCCGACCTCGGGATGGGCGATCTCCATCGGGGCAGCGTGAGGTTCGAGGTTCTCTGCAAACAACGAGAATATGATTCGTGACCATTACGATCCTAAAATGAAAACGTCTTCAATTAACAACCATTTCGCTGAGGAAATGCTTAGGAAATCAGTTTATTTCCCATGTATCAACAATACGATTACGAAAAGAGCAACGACAGGGCCGACTCACCCTGTGCAGCATATCTACAGGTTCCGTCCTGTACTAGGACATTGTAGAAGGGCTGATCGGCCCCCTTAGACAGCTGATGGACCCTCATGGTGTTAATCCACTCCTGACTCATCGTGCATTTGGGATCCCATCCATAAATCACACAGTTATAGCCTGACCTACGAGAACAATCGGACAGTATAAAAATAACAAAATAATATTGTCAAATATCAATTCGACTAAATTGTTGATGTAAAACACAATTTTTTCGCAGAATAGGACCAGGTTAACGTATAAGGGAAGTTAATTTGTTCCCTTTGCTCTCGTCAAATTTCAGAATAAATTCATGATACTTTGTTATTATAATGAGACCAAAATTTGATATTGAGGACAAAGAGGAAAACATGTTTATTGTGGTTTGTCACGCACTCGCACCTTTTATGCTTCATGATGAGACCAACAGAGTACTGCACGTCCCTGTGATCCGGCGCACTGCGTCTCTTTACCTCCGGTTCTACTAGATGTCTTTTGTGTTGGATGTGCTCGAGGGTGTGCTGGACCAGATAGCCCACAGCGCCGTGCTGAGATGGGTCCAGAGCCTGAATGCGCTGCAGAATATCCAACACCTGAGACGGAAATCAAAAAGATAAGACATCATACCAGTTGTGTCACAATATGAATTATGTTTGGTATTAGGGCTGTTAAACGATTAATCGCATCCAGAATAAAAGCGTGTTTACATAATATACACAGTATGTCACATATACATTTGTTTGTATTTATTAAACACATACATATTTATATACATTTAGGAAATATTTACAGTACATGTGCATACTTAAATATTTAATTGATATTATATATCAACATTTATTGTTTTTTTTTAATTGTTTTCTTAAATATACTGTATATGTATGTGTATGTTTGTAAATACAAAATTAACATGCACAGTACACAGACGTATATTATGTAAACACAACTTTGATTCTGGATACGATTAATCGTTTAACAGTCCTAAATGCAAAATCATCAAAATATTTTCATGTGTTTATTAACATTTATGCATTTGGCGCAGATGCTGCCGTCCAAAGTGAAATAAAGACCTTTAGTCACAGAAAGTCATGCACGACCATGGTTAGCATTTGACTATCAATGTATAAAAAATGTACAGAATGACAAAATTTGCTTTTAATAATACGTAACTGTAGCATTCATATACTCCACACACACATATATATATACACTCACCTAAAGGATTATTAGGAACACCTGTTCAATTTCTCATTAATGCAATTATCTAATCAACCAATCACATGGCAGTTGCTTCAATGCATTTAGGGGTGTGGTCCTGGTCAAGACAATCTCCTGAACTCCAAACTGAATGTCAGAATGGGAAAGAAAGGTGATTTAAGCAATTTTGAGCGTGGCATGGTTGTTGGTGCCAGACGGGCCGGTCTGAGTATTTCACAATCTGCTCAGTTACTGGGATTTTCACGCACAACCATTTCTAGGGTTTACAAAGAATGGTGTGAAAAGGGAAAAACATCCAGTATGCGGCAGTCCTGTGGGCGAAAATGCCTTGTTGATGCTAGAGGTCAGAGGAGAATGGGCCGACTGATTCAAGCTGATAGAAGAGCAACTTTGACTGAAATAACCACTCGTTACAACCGAGGTATGCAGCAAAGCATTTGTGAAGCCACAACACGCACAACCTTGAGGCAGATGGGCTACAACAGCAGAAGACCCCACCGGGTACCACTCATCTCCACTACAAATAGGAAAAAGAGGCTACAATTTGCACGAGCTCACCAAAATTGGACAGTTGAAGACTGGAAAAATGTTGCCTGGTCTGATGAGTCTCGATTTCTGTTGAGACATTCAAATGGTAGAGTCAGAATTTGGCGTAAACAGAATGAGAACATGGATCCATCATGCCTTGTTACCACTGTGCAGGCTGGTGGTGGTGGTGTAATGGTGTGGGGGATGTTTTCTTGGCACACTTTAGGCCCCTTAGTGCCAATTGGGCATCGTTTAAATGCCACGGCCTACCTGAGCATTGTTTCTGACCATGTCCATCCCTTTATGACCACCATGTACCCATCCTCTAATGGCTACTTCCAGCAGGATAATGCACCATGTCACAAAGCTCGAATCATTTCAAATTGGTTTCTTGAACATGACAATGAGTTCACTGTACTAGAATGGCCCCCACAGTCACCAGATCTCAACCCGATAGAACATCTTTGGGATGTGGTGGAACGGGAGCTTCGTGCCCTGGATGTGCATCCCACAAATCTCCATCAACTGCAAGATGCTATCCTATCAATATGGGCCAACATTTCTAAAGAATGCTTTCAGCACCTTGTTGAATCAATGCCACGTAGAATTAAGGCAGTTCTGAAGGCGAAAGGGGGTCAAACACCGTATTAGTATGGTGTTCCTAATAATCCTTTAGGTGAGTGTATATAGTATTTAAAAGCGTAATTTAATTATCAGCCTTGATTATATGAAGGATATAGAGTTAGTATTCACTAGCTGTTGAATGAGGATATTTGACTTGCCTTTGTATCCAACATGCATGCATTTAAAATGGCATTTGCGGTGTATTCTTAGCATTTGACATTTATACTTTGCTACACCTGTTTATATTATTCAAGTACTCATTTAGCACATGCGTTCATCCAAAGTGACCGTGACAATCCACAGCACAGGCACAAGCCCCCCTCTGCTGTAACCTGAGGATAAAATGCCTTGCTCAAGGGCACAACGATGATGGATTGTCTATCTCTCCTTGCACGACTTGAACCCAAAAGGCCAGATCTTATGCCACACCACCCCAAACTGACCTGAACTATGATTGCTGGCTGAATGTCAATCAAGGGTATATAAACCTTTGAATGTTTTGTGTGACTGTGCTTACTTTCTCCGGCCAGATGCCCAGGTGGAAGTAGAGGCGGGCCTGCAGCAGAAGATACTGCACATTATCAGGATTAATAGTGAGGTAGAGATCCAGAGAGTCCCGTAGGAGCTGGTACGATTTCTCGTTCCCTTCCCTAGAGAGTAAACAAACACAAACACTGACAATTTAACACGTTTAGCCGACAAACACAGACTAAACACCAGGGCTCGATTAATCGTTTCTTAAAATGCGGTCGATTCAATATCGATTCTCAAAAGCCGTGAATCTATTTTTTTTCTTTCATATTTCCGCAAGCACTGAACATTCATTAACGTGAATGTTATTGCTACTACTATCCACTAGATGTCACTTTTCCTTTTACAACGGGTGGATGTTACAATAGGAGCATATTGTTCATTCCTTGCTTAATTTACATGGCGGTCAAATTGAACATCATCTTCACATAAAAGGCAGCGGTTCATATGATTGCAGCCTCTCTTTACAGCTAATTTTGCGAAATTTAGTTTGTTATACTGTATCTTAAATGTAAACCAACCTGATCCTGTTTGATCAAGGTATGCGACTGTTCTGTTTCAAAGTTTAATATACAGATTTGTGGCTCTTCATTACATTTTTTAATTCACCATTGTAATCTGATACTTACTGATCTTTTTTTCCTGATATCTATAGGATTTGTAGCAATCATTGACCCGAATCGAGAATCGAATCGAGAGCTTGTGAATCGAGAATCGAATCGGAACATCAGAATCGATACCCAGCCCTACTAAACACTTCCCAGACTGTCAGTCAGCCATGGTTAGCATTTGACTATCAATGTATAAAAAATGTACAGAATGACACAATTTGCTTTTAATAATACGTAACTGTAGCATTCATATACTCCACATATACAGTATATATATATATATATATAGTATTTAAAAGCATAATTTAATTATCAGCCTTGATTATATGAAGGATATAGAGTTAGTATTTACTAGCTGCCGAATCAGGATATTTGACTTGCCTTTGTATCCATCATGCATTTATAAAATATAAATACATACATTTGTTTTTGAAATATTCAATGGAAGATTTCATTTTTCACACCAATTTAAAAAGAAGTCAAAAACAGGCCCATGCTCTTCCTCTCCTTCATGTAAAAGACTCACTAAAGCAGTATCGTCTGCGTATATAATAATAATGTATCTATTTTTGAAAGAACCTGAACAAGAATGTGTGTATAAGATAAAGAGTAAAGGAGATAACGCACATCCTTGGGGAGATCCAATCGAGGTAATCATTTAATCAGAAACAGATCCTCCTAACTTAACCCGCTGGGTCACCCATGTAATCCACTTACTCTCAAGTGAAAATTCTCTTTCCAGAATACCAGCTAATATAGTAGGAGAGATATAATTAAAGGCTGATGAGAAGTCCACAAATAAGATTTTAACAAGAGACTTTGGTTTCTCTAAATGAGAGAGCAGCAAATGCAGAACAGTTAGGATTGCATCCTCTACTCCCCTAGAAGGATCAATGAGTTGCTGTGTTTGGGATACAATATATGTTTTCACTAAGCGCTCAAAACTCTTCATCAATAAGGATATAAGTGCTATTGGGTGGAAAGTCATTAAATCCCAAAGGTCTCGAAACTTTAGCCGCTGGAACTATACGATGTTTTCCATAGGGCAGGTACAATACCAATATTATAAGACATGACTAACCTCTAATTCATCAATATAAAAGCCAGTAGAAGAGGTAATCATTTTAGACGATATAAAAGCCAGTAGTTCCCACATCCACTGTCAAAACGACAAAAATACGAGTTAAGCTGATTGGCCATTTTCAGCTCCTTATCTCCTCATAACACCAGGGGTTGATTACCTCTTCCCTTATGCCGAATGTGTGTCATGGTCTTTTCCCCTGCCAAACTTGCCACATGTCAAATAAGACTCTATTTTTGGTTTATATAGAGTATATCTGTCTTTTAATTTGCCTCTGTATATCCCTCAAGATTACCTCATCCTCCTGTTTTCTGTGTGCCGTCTTACCCTCTCTTGCCGATGTTGAGCAGGTTTCCCACCATCCGCAGTAGTAGTTCTCCTGTGCTTATAGCACCGTAGTAATCTGCTGTCACCTGGTGTCTGATCAGATACTCGCACTCTTTAGCAGCCAGCTGCTTGCCGTTGCCAAAAGCATCGATGTACACGTAATCATAGATGTCACCACTCCTGTAAAACAGCTCATTGGTTATTTTAGGCATGTTCTATTTTTTGCCATTGTAACTAAATAAAATGTAGCATTTTTCAAAGCACCTTAGCATAAAACACAAACAAGTATTGGATTCAGGGCGGTGCGATTATAACAGATAGCTACAACGTGAAGAAATGCTAATAATGCCCACCTCCTTTGATTTTGGCACCAGCGGAGCAGGAAGTGGTTGGGGAAGTTGACAGGCTCGAGCGGTACGCCTAGGTTTCTGGACAGTGTCATGTAGAGCACAGAGAGGCTGATGGGAATGCCTGTATGACGGAGCAGCACCTAAACAGAAGAGGGTGCAAGAGAGAACACTGTTGACCATCCATTACTCTTTAGATTTCAATTCAACATCATACCCGTTTAAAATATTTAAATAAATCCAACATTTTATATATGATTCTTTTTGTATTTTTTTACTCTCTTGCCTACATTCGAGTCAGCATTCAAACCGCTCAGTTACTGACAATGTGCACTACCTAATGAACATAATAAATATAGAGCACGTACAAATATTAGATACATAATCGGCCATTTTTATACGTTTTTCAAACTTTATGTGGCATCTTTCACTGTGCTTGTGGGTGTCTTTATCTTAAAAGGAAACTTCACCCAAAAATGAAAATTCTATCATTTACTCACCTTCCAAATCTGTATAAATGTCTTTGTTCTGATGAACACAGAGAGAGATATTTTGAAGAATGCTTATAACCAGACAGATTTTGCCCCCCCCCATTGACTACCATAGTAGGAAATAATACAATGGTAATCAAAAGTGCCCCAGAACTGTTTGCTGTCCTACATTCTTCAAAATATCTTCCTTTGTGTTCAACAGAACAAAAAAAGGATAAAGTAATTTTTCCTACTATGGGAGTCAACGGGGGGCAAGATCTGTTTGGTTACAAGCATTCTTCCAAATATCTTTCTCTGTGTTCATCAGAACAAAGACATTTATACAGATTTGGAACAACTCGAAGGTGAGTAAATGATGACAGAATTTTCATTTTTGGGTGAAGCGTCCCTTTAAAATGCTGCCTTGTAGTTTGACCAAAATCTTATTTTCATTCTTTGAAACAGCATGCAAGAACTATGTGCCCATGGTCCCTTAAAATGCTTTCTAGTTAGGCAGCTCATTAGATCTGGAATAGAGCTGGTGTAACTCAACAATGCACAGGTCTCTATATAGAAAATGTGTATATGAGACACAAGGCAGTATCCATGTGCACCTGATGTATGTATGAGTTCAGCGGATTGTAGTAGTCGCGGTCATTGCCCTTGTACTGCAGCTGCTCATACAGGACGACGTTGAGAGCGCATATCACCTGCCTCTGTGACTCCAAGTCTTCCAGAACATAGTCATCTAGGAAAACAACAGTGAAGAACCAAATTGAACAAGTTGTTGTCAAAAAGTAACCTAAGAGACCTCTGAGAAATTTAATTTATCACGCTCAAAGCTGTTATCAGACAACAGAGAATCCTACGTGACTGGCTACACAAGACCTTTCTGAGAACAATAAATTGAATTTTCTAGATCTCTTTTTGTAAACTGACCTTGACTAGCTCGCAGACACGGGTGTGTGGCGTGTTTCACGCGCAGGTATTTTTTCACATTTTCTGTGATGTCTTCTATCTGGGCAGATATACTCTCAAGAGTGACATCAGCCAGCGGGTTGCAATACTGGTCGACCAAAACAGCCCCTGAAAAATTGGATCAAACAAAAAGCATTGTTCTACTAAAAGAAGGAAGGCATTGGGGGTTTTTTTGAAGAAAAGAAAAAACGTTCTTGTGTTTGAGGGAAACGCTTTTACCTTCAAGGGCTAATTGCTGTTCTGGTGGCCGTTCAAGGAAAATCTTCAGATTCCTCAAGATGTTTTGCTGACGGAGGAAATACAGGATTTTCTTTGCATAGTACTTAAGTGTCAAACTTTTGCTGAAGCCGTCATAGAAAGAAAGGGAGCGAGAATTATACATTTGATCTGCTTACCAAATGGTATTCAGAAAATCCGATGGTAATAGAAATAAGATCATCTCTAACCTTTTGTCAGAATTCAAAATGGTGATCAGCTCATCTTCACAGAAGTGTTCTGGAGCACCAAGAGATTCTATTTCTGCAAAGCTGTCTCCAAGAACCTGGCCAATGCAAGGCTAAATTACAGAGCTCTGGGTTAGTTAGTAAAGAAACAGAGTAAATCCAGCTTGCCTTGACTATACCTGTCTCACCATTGTGTTTTTAAATATAAATATGAAATTTTAAATATAGTTCTGTATATATTTATCATAACTGCAACGTGTAGGCCGTACTTCACATGAACTTACAACTTCTGTGAAGAACCTCTTGGAAATAGATTCTACTGTTCTTCTTATCTGTTGACCAACCATGTGACGCGTTTTAAATTCCTTCAGCCAATCGTATGACTCATTCTGTCGATAAAGTCTCTGAAGCCTGGGCCACCTAAAATATCCAAGACACGTCAATTTAACCTCACACATAAAAATACTCATGTATAAAGCACTGACAAACGAGGGAATACAAACATAATGTTAAAGACGACCCTAAATGTGGCCAAGGCAATTCCAACATCCCAAATAATGTATTAACTATAGACCGTTTCAGCGCCAACAACATAAACAAATGTTATGTGGCCCAACTTAAATTCTGGTAGACCTCCGCAAAAACATCGATAACGGTTGAGTAGTTTAAAAGGAATTTAATACTTTTACTATGAATTAATATTAATAGAAACTAAATTGTAAACCTAACACAGACCGGAAGTGTATTACAAATTGTAATTTAGCACCTTAGAAATATGTTCCATGTTAACCATATCACAAGTAAAATTAACCGGGGTTATTATGGTCAAAGTTAAGTAATCACTTTTGGCAGACTGATTACCATTGTATTACCATACTTTTAATACAAATGCCACTATGGTACGTTTAATGACACCAGTCTATGGTTTCATTATCAATAGCATAAACCCAAAATACCATGGTTACAATAAAACTAAGCAATGAAATACAACCAGAATCCTGAAAGTTTTGTACATATTTCGTCAAGACTTTATATAAATAAATAATAGTTTTGCTAGTATGGAATTTTTGTAAATGTTTGCATGGGGACAACGAGGACACTAGATTATCTGAGCATTTCTATGTTCAAGGTCACTATTCATAATTAATAATGATATGTGCATATCTTGCTTTTACTTATAAGGGATGTAACCCATTTAATAATACACGACGCATATGCATGTATGCACGCACGCAGGACATATCTGATGCAACATCACAATGTGAACTCAAACCGAACACTGAGGACACATCTAAACCATCTAACATGAATGGACCGAGTTTAAGTCAAGCACGAATCTGGTATCTGGCAGCTGATGAAGGTTATAATTTAGAAATGTTTTTTCACAAATGCCACCTGAGTTTGTATTGGTGCGCCCAAACCTTCCCCCTGCAGTGGCACACGTCACGCAGCCTCTTGCACGTGCAGGAAACGTTGCAAATGTCGAAATGGTTCAGAACAGGAAAGCACAATATATACTCTAACAATTCCGCGGGTAAATCGGTCAGCTGCTTGGCAAAGCTCTCAGAAATAACCGCGTTTGTCCCTAAAACTCGATCTCCTGTGTATGGCGTCGCCATTTTTTCTGTTTACTCCGATGACCTCATCGAAGTGCCGCCCAATTCTGCCATGACACCACGCCCCCTTCTGGTGCAGAGGGCTGAACTTTGAGAGTAGTGAGAAATATCTGCGTTTAACGTTTGTTATTAATCAAATAAAGTTTCTCGTTAAGCATATTTCATCTGAACACACCGTACATTTGTTGTTTTAGTTTTTTTTTAAGTCTTCTTTTGCACAGTTTTTGCAAAGTATATTATGAATTTACATGTCACTGCTAATTATATACTGTATATATAACTTTATATGTCATAGTAGATATGTATGTGTGTGTGTGTGTGTGTGTGTGTGTGTGTGTGTGTGTGTGTGTGTGTGTAGTTATATAGTTTTGATTTAAGCCATAATAACTAAAAAATTCAGCTAACTAACACAATACAACACAATAAAAAAATGATAACATAATAAAATACATAAAAACGGAGTTATCTCACTTTGGAACCAATCTTTTCATATATATATATATATATAAAATGAATTTTGAATGTAATGATCTAATAATAGTAATAATAATTTATGCTTTAAAATAATTAATAAATGAATTAATGAATAACTATCCTTTGTTTCATAGACCTAACTGCGGTCATTTGCAATGTAAACATCCCCAGCTTTTGTATGATATAGGCCCGGTTTCACAGACACAGTTTAGCTTAAGCCAAGACTACAGTATGCCTTAGATGAATTTAGATATTTATGTCGCTTTTATAAAAATGCCTTAGAAGAAAACATGACTGGTGTGCATTTCGAAACAAAACAATGGCACAGATATTGCCCAGACATTTCTGGGCAAGTTATATTCAGTTAAGACAGGTCACACATTCATTTTAGTCTGGGACTAGCCTTAAGCCTTGTCTGTGAAACCGGGCCATTAACTTTAGCGCTGCTGACAGTGCTGAGTGGTGCGGGCCAGTGCGCATGCGCGCGCGACCTCAGAGTAGTTTTGACCTGAAAGAGTCAAAACAGAAGGTGTGTGTGTGTGTGAGAGTGTCAGACTCAGATGTGTAAATCACACAAAGTGCAGGAGGAATTCACTTGTGTTTACAACTCGACAGGTGAGTTTGCGACTGGTTTACAATCTTTNACACACACACACACACACACACACACACATACATATCTACTATGACATATAAAGTTATATATACAGTATATAATTAGCAATGACATGTAAATTCATAATATACTTTGCAAAAACTGTGCAAAAGGTGTGTGTGTGTGTGTGTGTGTAGTTATATAGTTTTGATTTAAGCCATAATAACTAAAAAATTCAGCTAACTAACACAATACAACACAATAAAAACATGATAACATAATAAAATACATAAAAACGGAGTTATCTCACTTTGGAACCAATCTTTTCATATATATATATATATATAAAATGAATTTTGAATGTAATGATCTAATAATAGTAATAATAATTTATGCTTTAAAATAATTAATAAATGAATTAATGAATAACTATCCTTTGTTTCATAGACCTAACTGCGGTCATTTGCAATGTAAACATCCCCAGCTTTTGTATGATATAGGCCCGGTTTCACAGACACAGTTTAGCTTAAGCCAAGACTACAGTATGCCTTAGATGAATTTAGATATTTATGTCGCTTTTATAAAAATGCCTTAGAAGAAAACATGACTGGTGTGCATTTCGAAACAAAACAATGGCACAGATATTGCCCAGACATTTCTGGGCAAGTTATATTCAGTTAAGACAGGTCACACATTCATTTTAGTCTGGGACTAGCCTTAAGCCTTGTCTGTGAAACCGGGCCATTAACTTTAGCGCTGCTGACAGTGCTGAGTGGTGCGGGCCAGTGCGCATGCGCGCGCGACCTCAGAGTAGTTTTGACCTGAAAGAGTCAAAACAGAAGGTGTGTGTGTGTGAGAGTGAGTGTGTCAGACTCAGATGTGTAAATCACACAAAGTGCAGGAGGAATTCACTTGTGTTTACAACTCGACAGGTGAGTTTGCGACTGGTTTACAATCTTTTTAGCTTTACAAGCTGAATCCGTCAACAACTCTGGCAACAAAGCAATAACTTGAAGGGTGAAATCGCAAATTAGCATAAGCCTAAATTCATAAAATCTTAAATTGTTGTAAAGTCTTGAGGTTCTAATGTCTTAAAGGCCTTACACGTGTACTTTTGTTATCTAAGTAAGCCTTTGTTTGATGTTTGTCACCGCTTAGCTCACTATGCTAATAGTTATCTTACTAGCATGTTTGTCAATAAACGTCAGTTATCTTATACATGTATTGTATTATCAACTGATAATTTAAGTTTGAGTAATCTTTTGTTATTCTTTTTTCTTTTCTATTCTTTATGTTCTTCACAGACCTTTAGAGGAAGTGAAAGCGACAGTATGTAACCAGCCACAGGTTATCAGTTAACAGGTGGTTTGAAAACTTCCCGGCTGTGAAGATTGTGCACTTCTCCCAATGTTCTTACAGCAACTGGAAAGATGAACCAGTGCCACTTTTATTTTAAGCGATGATTCAGATAAGTTGTAAGTAAACAAATATATGTAGTTTCCAACAAGGAGGAGGAAGGTTTTCCATCTACATTTAAAATGTCAAGTGTGCTTTCATCCATAATGGGGCTCAGTTCCATCAAAAGGAAACAAGCCAAAACGTTCAACGTCAGAATAGTGACGATGGATGCTGAATTGGAGTTCAGCTGCCAGGTGAGTGGCAAGCGTTCTGCCTGTACGTGATTGCTGTAAAAATGTACTGTATAAATGCATTACATTTCTAAGCTAAAACTCCCTGAATAATGAATAAATGTTGTTTCAGTCTTCGGCTTTCTCTGTAGGTGGACACGATGCCTTTATATCACATGTGGCAGTACATTTATTGTAGCCTAGAGGCAAATCCGTACAGAGTGTGATGCAGTGATCAGGGCTTTATTTTGGTAATCTGAGGCATGTAAGCCTCGAGAAGCCACCAGGTTCTCAGCGGTTTAATGTCTGTGCTCCGGCTCTCGCCACATGGCCCTTGAGCATGCCGCTTGTTCTGACCCGTTTCTCAAGGGGAGCTGCATCAAACATCTAAGTATCTTTATTGAAAAAACAGAGACGGTGGTCTTCCAAAAAAAATGTTTGCAAAAAGCTGCCAGAACAAGCACACAAATCCTGAAAGCAAGCACCAGTATGTTGCAGTATCCCAATAATCATCTTTCCCAAGTATAAAGGTGTTGTTGTCTATAAATGGCAATACCAGTGGGAAGTCTGTAGGCAGTATGTACGCTGCAGTACGCTTCATTTGCACATCATAAATTCTTGTGGATGAATATGCCCTATTTTTACACAGAAATCATTGCGGGGAATGTGTTTGATGAATTAAGGGAAAACATATGGTGATAAGAAAATAGTGTGACAGACGTGTACCATCAGTTAATGTCTCCTGGGCAAGGATTTCCAATTCCACAAGACCCTGTCTACTGCTCTGCTACATGTCTGTCTATCTGGCGCGTCTGTTTTGATTTTTCACACTTATTAACAATAATTGCTTAAGTGTTAATGAGGTTCTTGACAAATAGTAGTATAGGGCAGAGGAGGGTCATGGTGCTGTTGTCATGCAATGTTCTAATAAGTGTCATAATTTTTGACAGCCATTTGTTGTAAAAACAAGATAAACTTTACGTTGGTTACCACTGACAATGAATCTCACTCTCAGCCTCAGTGCGTTTTAAAAAATATAAGGAATGCGAGTGCAATGCTTTGCTACATAGACTTCCAATACGAGTGCATTACTGTTTAAACTATCCTTACTGTAGAGTTTCTGTTGCAATTTTCTTAAGCAGGACCACTAGGTGGCAGCATGGATTTACAAAACGGAAAATCCTCCACACTTGCTCTCTCAGTCTCTGCGCAAATGTCGAGATTATATTGCTCGACATTGATAGCCCATAATAGCCCAACATTGAAGTCATCTAGGTAAACCACAATTCATGTTATTCCAGTCATATTTTGAGCCCTTGGGTATGCAGTGATGTCTTTTGATAGAAAATGGTCCCCAGATAGTTATGAGTAATACAATCAAGATCCAATCTCTTTTGAAACTAGAGGTGAATAACATACATTTCATATTCCTTCTTTGCTGTTTTTGCAGTGGAAGTGAATTCAAGAAAATGTCGCGATGCAAGATTTTTATACAGATGTTTGATCAGTGTTATAATGTACTATAGTACATAAATCACACGTACTATATTTCATGTAGCTCAATGGTTAGAGTGTGGTGCTAGCAATGCCAAGGTCATGGGTCAACAAATTTATGGTATACTGTAATGCAATGTAAATCGCTTTGGATAAAAGCGTCTGCCAAATGCAATGTACATGTACAACTATGTTCCAGGGATATTTCAAGGACTCTGTTTTGCTTCAGGGCTTAGTATAAGTTATGTCTCTGTATAAAAGCGAGAGCCAGTCGCAGTACACTATTGACTTTTCAAAATGACCACATCTAATCTCATGCTGTGTAACAAGCAATTCCGCCTTCAATATAATATGGTTTTGGTTAAAAGCAAAACACAATAAAGGTAAATACAGAGTGTGACTTTGAAGTTTCTGGTTTTGTAATTTCTTTACTATGCTGTCATAGGCTGAACATTTATGGATGTTTCACTAAATAGGCATATAACTTGTCAGCTGAGTGAGTGAACATCTTTTTACAGACTTGCCTAATTTCTCTGTGAAGTTTGCACCTGTTGTCCTTGAATGCAGCCCATCAGCTTCCTGGAGGGGAGGCATCAGCATTTTTAATTGGTTGGGCTCATATTGCGACGGCAGCATATTGTGATATGTACTCATACATAAACATTAGGTAGGCAGGGTGAAACTGCACCTTGAACAGCACCTGTCTCAGTTATGGTAATTAGAGTTAGCAATGTTGATGAGGTTTGCAATTCCAGGTGGAAGTTTTAAAAGCAAGATTATGTCCTCTACGTCATTAACTTTATTAGTCAGAGTGACATAAGGTAAGAGTATATTAAACATCTAGCATGGCTGTGTCCAGATGATGGCTTTTATACACGAGGAGACTCTGTTAATGACAAGCCCAATCGAGCAAAGACGCTTACACGCGGGAATAATTCTTGCAAGATGAGTTTTCTAATTGTTATTCTGCTGATATTCTCTTGCAGACACAGATTGCAATCTTTTTTTGAATTCTGGTTTTTCGAAGATATTAAAAGGACAGGTCCAATATCAGAAATTAATTTGACCATGTTTATCCCTCCAGTTAATCTGTAACCAGTAAAATTAATAATAAAGATGCAGCCTTATGCAGGTATTCATGGTACTAAATGGATTTTGGTTGGTTCCTTTTTTTTTATTGGTTCTTTATTCGTTCTTTTCAAGTACATGTACGAAAGAAAATCAAGTTATTTTAATGCAAAAAAAGCCACTGATACGCTTCTATTTCTGTCTTATTTACGTTACGTTATTTACATTATGAAAGCATGAACTGATGTTAAAGCCCCAGTGAAATCAAAATGGACGTTTTTCCTTTTATTAAAAATAAGTTAGCCGTAAGGACGTCAATAAACTGATATGCTCCTTCGCGCTGACAAAATTCCCATTTAGAAGATAATAGCGTTCAAAACTGACAGTCTGGCAGGTGCGCTCAAAAATAATCGAAAATTCCATGACCATCAAGCTACACTTCAGCCTCTCGTCAAAGTTCTCATCCAATCAAATCTGCTTTAGAATCCGAAGAGTCCCGCCCCCTTCACCATTAGAGCTGCGGAAGCTGCGCCTCATATCAGCCACTTGTTCGCACATTTATTATATCCTACATGGTGAATGACGCATAATGCACTAGATGGGAGATGGGGGATGATCCAGACAGTGTAACCAATAACATTAAAGTCTTAATCTCGCGAGCGGTTGCACGTGAGTGTCCTCCGATTCAGAGACACGATAGCACAGAGCTGATCATTTGCGCTATCATACGTGCAAATCCGGTGAGAAAACAAAACATATCTGACCCGTTTCAAGTCTACACAGAATGTTGTATGTTAAGGCTCTATGGAATAGAGCTTGCTAATCGACGTCACGCTGCGTTGAATGTTGCGCCATCTTGGGAGGATGGCTGCTAGTGCTTTCAATGCAGTATTTTGTTTTTCTTGTTAGATTAGGAAATATAACTATGAAAACTGGTAAAGCCCATGGCTCTTTCACTTTCGAATTCTCCATATATCAAACAAAACAAGTAAGTGTGCATATCAAAACAATAATAGCAGTGGAGTATTATCCTCCCAAGATGTCGGCGCCACTGAAACCTGCAACATAGGGCGTGACGTCAGCATCACATTCTATAGATTGGACATAGCAGCCTTGATGAGTAAAGGAGAAGACAAACGCCAGTGTCATTCACCAACGTAAATAACAAGCTTCAAATGACACTACACTGGTATCACTGATCTTCATATTCTTTTCGATAGACTTTTACACCACTGTGGCTATCATGCTGGTAAATGCAGCTTTGTCGGGCTGACTGTGTGCAGTAAATGAAACGCTATTGGTTATTTTAAAAGGGGGCGGGGTCACTCACTCGATATGTCTCGCGCTCTTTGCATTTTTCAGTTGAAATAATGTCAACATATCAAATAATGCTGCGTGTTCCAAGGCATTGCAGTGGGACTTTAAAAATTTGTATGCACTTTCTGATATCGGTAATGATGCTTTTTTTTTCGCTTTTCTCCACATCTGTTGAAACTGGGTTATTCTAACATTGCCATTATTTATTATGGTGGTGCTGTTGTGGTTAGTCTGTAGTCGATTAATCTCTAGGGAATAGAATTTTAAATTGCTTCCCCTAAAGACTATAAAATCAGAATTGGAGTTTTATGGCTTTTAGTCGAAGCCTGTTAGCTTTAGGGCCAGCCATATACAAGTGTACTTTAAGACAGATATACAACAGATATACACTGAAATAGGAAATGCACCAAAAATATTGGGTCCTGTACTCAGGATTGTTTAACTTTGTGAAATTAATAATACAAAAGAATGTAACTATGTTAACTGAACACTTTTTTTGTTTAAAGCAAAGGAATGCACCCTTCGGTATTTCTCGCCACAGCTTCTTGTGTCAGCACAGGATATAAAACTGCTTATCAAGCTATTTCATGATTTTTTTGAAAAGTTGAAAAGCCTTCATGTTGCTGACCTTTCTTTTTAATCTTGTTTGGGCAGCTGAAGTGGAAAGGAAAGGATCTGTTTGAACTCGTGTGCCGGAAGCTGGGGCTCAGGGAGAGCTGGTTCTTTGGTCTGCGGTATGATGTTAAAGACACCATCGCATGGCTCAAGATGGACAAGAGGGTAGAACACTTTTTCAAAATGTCTCACTCTTTTACTGTTTCATGTGTTTGTGAAAGCACAAGTTTTATTTGCATTCGGTGTGTGTAATTCAGTGGTTCTCAAACTGGGGGGACAAGATGGTTCCAGGGGGGGCCTCAGATTTTGTGCCATTTTATGAAATATAGAAATGTATTGTAAATTTTGTGCAATCAAACAGCAGAAAAATAAGATCACCAACCAAAAGAATTGATGTTTCAGCATTGTATAACTGAAAAATGTTTTTGGTTTAATTAAAATTTTAAGATTATAAGTCTTTATTTGGGGGGCCGCAAAGCAATGCACTCTACTGTACACAAAGGGGGTCTTACAACAAAAAAGTTTGAGAACCACTGGTGTAATTGGTTCAAAGCATAGAAAATGTTATAATAACAACAACTTGGGTTTTTACTACACCTTACACCTTGTAATTATTTAGAATGTAATATGATGTGATAAACTGTTATTTACGCTGTATGCTAACAGAGGATAATTCTGTTATGCTTTGATTATATGATCTGTATACCATGATATACCGTGGTATTTGCAAAGTACTAGACTGAAGGTCTAAAGTACATGATATTAATGTTCTAACCTAGTAATTTCTGGTTTGTAAAATAATTGAGAGTTTGACAATTTGAATGCCATTGAAACCCAAAGTTTTTATTCTTAGGTTATGGACCATGATGTGCCCAAAGATGAGCCAATAGTTTTCCATTTCCTGGCTAAGTTTTACCCAGAGAATGCTGAAGAGGAGCTGGTACAGGACATAACCCAGCATCTCTTATTTTTACAGGTCAGTCAATGCTACAGGTGGGTTTAGCTGGATTCAAACAACTGGAAATTGTAGCACTTTTGTCAGCAGCCCTAAACACTGTTCAGGATTGAACCTCCTGCCTTTGTATTTCCAACAAAGGAAATACAAGAATGGCCCTGCACGGATTAACCAAAGCAGAGAAAATCGTTTTATTGGTCATTTAGTTTTAGCATAAATGTGTTCTAAACAAAAGTATTGTTTGTAATCAACTGCAGGTGATAATATGCTGTTGACCCGAACTCGAAGCCATTTCATTTTAATGGGGTTGGCAGCAGAACAGAGCTCTCGTATTGGGTTTCTCGGTGCGGTCCTCTGTCAGAGAGGGTTTACAGTTTGCTGTCTGCAGGTTCAGTGCTCTTCTCCATTGTTTGGTGTGATTGTGTTCAGTCATGTGGAATCGGTGCGCTCCACACCGAGGCTCCTGTCTATAAGCCCAGGGGAATACCTCCCACTGTTTTACAGCTCCCTGCCAGGATTCTTTCTCCGAGATCAGAGACTGTAAAGCAGTAACGTCATTATGAACTCATTATCAGTCATTTTATTGAGATGGTAGGGTTGCTTGGCATGTACAGTAAATAAACACTTGGCTCCATTTAGCACGGTTTCATCAACAGTTCTCTCTTTTGCAATGACTGTCGTCCATTAGTTGATATTTTTTTGCATGTTTTAATGGTCTTGTTTTAAGTTGCTTGCCGCAACGTGCTGTGCTATAGCAGGCCGTGTCTGGGTTCCTGTTTTTGAGCTACTTGTGACAAACATTGTGTCTCATTCAATAATAATTGCATAGATTTTTCGTATTTATACGCACATTTGAACCTCTCACGAGAACTTTCCGCCTAATTCACAACACATGCGTACGCACATGAATTTGTTCTTAACCTCGTCCTAATGTTAGTGAATTTGGATTATTCTAAATGAGTGCACGAGTTTAGTCATTTGCATAAAACACACCCAGTCCATCTCCATATTAGGGCTTTCCGCCTAACTTTTCCTTTACCGCTTGTCGTCACTTAAGATACTCCAGGCAACCCCATGTGACACTGTCTACAGATGCGCTCTCGCAAGAAATTCTTGAACATACACAATAAAACACCTTATATACAGACACGCAGTTTAAAGAGTTCTCGTTAGCCGGCTGTAAAAGTGCTGTTACTCAGAGAAACATCGCAGCTCGAGCGATAGTCTAACGCAGCTTTTCTTACTCTTTAACTGGATATGGTGAAAAAATTTGAAAATTAAATGAAACATACATTTTGTCATTGAGAGAGAGAGAAGGAAAGAAAGAGACTTTTTGCGTACGTTTGCTTTCATCTGTTCCTATCTTTTCTCTTATATTTAGAATAAATAATAGTACGATTTTTGTGAATCATGATTTGTTATTGAAAACATTCGTACGCAGGTTTCACGCATAAATTAGTGCGTACGCATGCTTAGTAAATGAGACCCATTGTTTAAAAGTAAAAAAGTGCATTCTGTCTTTGATCCTGCTGCACTTTTTGAATGCAGTCTTATGTAAATTCCCAATAGACATGCATAGACCCCGCATTGGCCACTGAATTGTATGTCAGCGGTGCTGCCAATTTAGGGATTGACACATTGCAGCAATTGGCCAAAGCGTGTCTTTAAAGTCACCATGAATCGGAAGTTGCGATTGACTTCTTTTCCGTATCGTGACGTGTATCCGAGTGAAACGGCTTCTGAAATTCAAAAAAAATGTAGGGCCGGGGCTTTATTTTGCCCTTCCCTTTTTGATTGGTTTGTTGTAAATTGGGTCTGGACTGGAGGGGAGGACTAAAAGTGCCTGTCCATTGGACAGTCAGTATAGTCCTACCACTTTTTTTGTTGCTGACGTCATGTGGTGAAGAGTTATTGTTGAGAGGGGGAGAGGAGCTTAACGTTTTTGATGAAAGATTTGCAAAGAAGTGCAAATGAATAAAAAAAATAATAATTGTGTGCACGGATAAATCATTTATATATAAAACACTTGCATGGTGACTTTAAACGCCTTCCCAGAGAAACGCATCCGATTGGTTAATCCCGGTCAGGTGATTCATCCTAATACAGAGAATCCTCATGCCAGATTGTTCACTTGTTCTTGCAACCCATCTTGTTGATTTTGAAAAAATATAGTTTCAAACATCCCTTATGTCCACATTCCACCGTGGTGATTGCAGTTGTTAACTGACATTATATTTTGACCGTTTGCCCTTTAATTTAGAGCGCTTGCATCAATTTTACGGATTGAATACATTGCAAAGGGCACAAGACGAAGATATGAGCGTTCTGAGAAAACGTAAGTAGCTTATCTTCCCTCGTAATGGGAGGTAGACCCCTGGCTGCTTGTTCAGAATGGCAATGTTCTCTTAAAAAAAGTAATGAATTCTCATAAGCTGCTAATGAATTTGGAGAAGAGATTGGAGAACGGTGAGTCTGTTCTCTCTTACCCTCTGCCCTCCGCTCATCTGTAGGCTGTGTGTTTGGATGTGCAGATCCTGTTTGAAACCGCTCTACTGGATGGGCTCTTATCAGGAACGGCCACCCTTCCCAGACTGCTCTCTTAAAGTGCCGTTACATTTGTTAAACAGATTGAAAGCCAGCACCTTTCTGCCCGGTCAATGACACATTGCATGCTATTCAACCTTTTTGGTGACTGTTTTCAGGCCGATAGCCGAATGAAGGGTAAAAGGAGGTGTGATCATTTTTATTGACAGGTACATAAATGAAACCCAGATTTATAAATTCCTACTTCAGTTCTTATGAAGAAGGCAAAATCTTGAGACTTTTTGCCGTGCAGTTGGGCGATATGGCTTTTTAAATGTAGCATGGGCATTCGGGTTTCTTATTAATACTTTGCTGTTATTATAGCCTCGTCATTAAATCTAGTTTTGGTCATCTGTGTTCTTGGTTTCATCAGTTTCGTTTGTTTATTATTCATCTTGCCAAGCAGTTAATGGTCAACGGTTACCAGCGGCCTTCCATGTGGTTGTGTTTTTGGCTACAGCTCATTTGGAAAGGCTGTGACATTTTATATTTTGTATTTTCATATTTTGTTTGTACAGCTAATTTTCACTTTTCATAGCTTTAATCGACTGTAATGTGATTTCAATGATTCTTCATTAGGACAGCCTTATGCATCGACAGACACTGCATTGAAATGACTCATTATTATGTTTTGCAATTAGTTCTGCTAGAACATTTCCATTTGCACTTTTTGTAGATATCATTTTTTTTGTAAGGAAGTTTTCAGTTAAAGGTCCAGTGTATGAAATTTAGCGGCATCTAGTGCGGCAGCCCTCCCTTTCGAAGCACTACGGTGGCTGACACAGCACTAAGATGTCGTCACGGTTTTGCTTCTTTGCTGAAGGAGATAAGGTATTCACGAAACACGCTCTGTAGAGCAGTTTGTCCGTTTAGGGCTACTGTAGACAGTGAATACCATATAAGGGGACCCGCGGTGTATGTAGAGAGAAATAGCTCATTCTTCGCTAATAAAAACAAAATACTTCATGATGTAAGGACTGTATACACCTCTGAACACATAGTTTTGGTAGCTTTTTTAGAAGAGGCAAAACTAGTCACACACATTCATCTGGTTTTCTGTAGGTGATGGACAGAATAATTGGGTTGTTACAAACAAACATGTAGTGCTTTTAACCCGGTTCAAGAGTCTGTGTTAGCATTCTGAACAGGCTCACCAGTTCACCTGTTTTTCCCTACGGCACCAATTGGGATTCAACTCAACAACTCTCAGGCAACTAATGTGTATCCACAACCTCTGTGCCATCTGCTGCTTTAAAAATCTTGAAATGACCCTGAAATATTCTGACCAGGCTTTGTAGCTTTAAATGATGTCTGGACTTGGCTGTCCATGTAGCCGGAAGGAAACCGGTTCAGCTGTATTATTAATGGATAATTGTTTGTGTTCGAAATGTACCCACCGACCTTTTAAGTCTGTAGGCTATGAATGTTAGCTAGTCGGCGATCTGTTTTGCTATAACAGAAATAAATACTAATAGTAGCAATACAGGCTTCGGTGGTGATGGAGAAATTATATTCTTTTGATTGCGTCTTATTGTGGTATTTTCCCAAATATGTGGCTGTAAATAATGTCTTCTGAAAACCCACAGGTGAAAAAGAAGATTCTTGAAGAGGAGATCTACTGTCCTCCTGAGGCATCAGTGCTGTTAGCCTCGTACGCCGTCCATGCTAAGGTCAGCAGCATTTTGAACCAGAATTTTTTTAAAATCCTGCTCTCTTATTGACACGTAGAAAGATGTCAACGCTAAACCCTGACGTCCTTTCAAGGTCGGCATCTTTTCTATTACAGCGACACTGCAGAAAGAATTGAATTTTATTAACCAGGTGTCAGCTTGATTGACAGCTCAGGGGCAACAAGAGCATGCGGTTTATCCCAAAGCCTTGGCTAACTGCACAAATCTCACCTTGTGCCAATTTAGAAATCTCTCTCGGTTTCTCTCTCACTCGTGACAGGTTCTAAAACTGGACGGTGAATTGGCTGCAGCTTTTGTTTTCTTTGTTAAAGCACTTTGTACGCTTCACACACTAGCTGGTGTGCTTACTGTAAGCTCAGGGCTTTTTATTCATTTATGGTCAGATGTTTTGGTGCATTATTGATTCGGATGATTATCAGTGTTGAAATTATTTTTTTAGAGTGTATTAAGAAACACTTAAGACACATTCAAGCTTGGTTCCTCCTCTCTAAATAATGCAACATTTAGCTAGTAAATATAGATATGAACATTTTCAGCACTAAATTTACAGTAACAAACATAAATGTACAAATGTCAAACACTTCCACTGACTGTTGGCTCTTTGATATCCAATCTAAAATTTGGGTCATGAGGCAAATTAGTTGTGAACCACTGCAATAAATAATTATTTAATGCAATATAGTTAATTTTTTAACTGTTTACAGTTGCCAATGTACGTCAAGCATTAAAAGGACGGTTCGCCCCAAAATAAAAATCCTGCCATCATTTATTCACACACATGACATTTAAAACCTGCATGACTTTCTTTTTTTCTGTGAAACACAAAAGAAGATAGTTGTGAGTCATTTTAGAGGTTTTGCGTCCATACAATAGAAGTCAATGAGGGTCAGTGTTGGTTGGTTACCAACATTCTTCTATTTTTATCCATTATAATTTGTAGGAATGTAACGATTCATTCAGCTCACGATACGAAACGTTTCACGATACTGATCTCACGATACGTTTTTTTTCACAAAATGATTTGAGACAAATTAGAAATGAACAAGTGCCCTTTTATTAAATTTGATTCATTTTAAAACAAATTCCAAATCAAATAAAAAAACAAATGATACAAAAGTCTCTTTAATATAAACATACTAAGACTTCGTCTGTGCTTTTCCTAACTTGGATTTTTTTTACTTTTTTTAACGAAATATCAACGTTTTCCAAGTTTGCAGTAAACACAGCGACCCCTGCTGTTCAAAACATGTACCGGATTTATTTAACCTCTCAACCGAATCGTCAAATATTATAATCGATTTTCCGGCGGCTCACATCGTTACATCCCTATTCATTTGTGTTCTGCAGAATAGATAATTAATACAGGTTTGGAATAACACGAGGCTGAGTAAACGATGAAAAAAAGCACATTTTAGCGTAAAATAAAATACTCTAACTCTACTCTCTCTCTCTCTCTTCTCGAGAAAGCATGATAATAATAGAGGCATGAAGCCATAGACCTACCAATCATAGACACTTTTAAGTGGAAATGCATTTACACGCCAGCTTCATTGAAGTTGAGCTCGATGAATTTAACATGACGGACCAAACTGATGCTGTTTGGCCAGGCTGTTTCAGTCAACGAGTGACTGTACACTCCTGCTGTTTCGTGTGGTTTTGCGCATCTCTTTTTCTCTCCTCTACTTATCTTACCCATAATGCCTCTTATAAAAACACAGCTGTATTTCATCATCTTGTGATCTGAAAGTGCTTTTATGTGTTAGGCAACTATGAATTACTTAATCAGTTTAAGTGAGAGCAGGTGCGTATAATTGCTGTTTTTCTTTCGTACGACTGCGTGGTTCCACTTTTGCCTTTCAATATTCATAACATGAATAGTAATTAGTTTTGATTTTTGTGTGTCTTTGTTCTGCAGTATGGTGATTACGATCCTAATGTCCACAAGCCGGGCTTCCTGTCCCAGGAGGAGCTGCTACCAAAGAGAGTAAGTGTGATGTTGAGTTGGCCGTCACTCCCCGGGAATTATGCAGATTGTGTTCGGAGAGGCTGGTAATGGAGCTGTACACGTTCAGCGGGCCTCCCGTAGGGCGTCAGATGTACTGAAACCTCACGCGTTTACTCCACTTGCATCCAAAGCGATCTGAAGAGTATAAATAGTCGGATGTAATTAGAAAATGCCCTTCAACTCAATTAACCGATTTTATAAACCGTTTTCACACTTGGTTTGCTTGCTAAAGTCAGATTCCACCTCCTTTATTGTTTGGCTGTGAAACATGATGTTGAAGATCATTGGCGTGCACAAAACAAACTGAACTGAAGTCACACGGATTTAGTGTGATGGAGCATCCTGACACAATTCGTTACCAGACGAACCAAGTTTTTGTTTATGATAATGATTTCTATGTGTGTTTCTGTTGTGCAGGTTATTAATCTATTCCAGATGACCACGGAAATGTGGGAGGAGAGAATCACAATCTGTTATGCTGAGCACAGAGGCAGAACCAGGTATCGTCCACATTCATCTTAGACAATCCATCCACAAACCGTTCATTGACCATCTGATGCATATCGCATACACAATTTGTAAATGATAGGCTTTGCTGCTTGCCTCGAGTGCAAACCTCAAGTAAAGAAGTGGTTTCGGTCATTTTAACTGTTAGTCTTATGTCATTCTTGCTCTCTTAAGTCAGGACAAGACAAATATCTGGTTTATAAATGCCATCTTACAGGTGTGCTTTTGACCAGGTGTGCATTTTGAGAGGTCATCTCAAGATAAAAAAAAGTGACTGATTTTGGTAAAACCGGTCATAGCTTTGCCCTTTAAAAATAAGGTTGTAATTGTTCACTGCGATGATGAAACTGACTTTTTGTGTCGTTTCACAGCCCATTTAGATGCATGTAGGACACTTTCATATTCCACACACCCTCACCTTCTTGCTTACTGAAATACATCCAATTCTTTCCCTCACAAAGGTTGAAGTATTTGTTTCTTCTATAACCATTCGAACACAAACCAGAGACATTGCCAAACTCAAACAGATACAGTTCATTAAAGCTAAATCTTATAGCTTGTATAGTATTTTCCACCTGAAGTCCCCTGATTTCTAGCACTGAAAACGGTCATCATTCTGTTTTAAACGACCGTTTCTGGCCCTCTGAAATAAATAGTCTGTATTAGTTTGTATTTGAAGGGTTTTGTATACTAATGATGTCTGTTACGATTGGCTAAGCTCTGTGTACTGTACGCAAAATGAGTAATAACATTGAGCGTTAGGTGATATGTAATCCTCTTGTGGTTTTATTAGAGTTTTGCCAAGGCAAGCATCTCCTCAAAAGTTGTTCGTGTTCACAGTTAGGAATTTGTGCAAGCGTTTACCTTTAGCAGTTTTTAAACGGACAGGCACTCTCACATTTAAAAAAAAGAAACGCATCTAGTAGTTCCTAGCTTGGTCATATTAAAGAAATAATGAAAATTATCTAGGGAATAGTGGAAAAGGACAGACATTCAAGTAATCCAAATGACTCCATGGGTTCATAAGCGAAACGCTTCTTTAGCAAAATCAAAGCAAGCATTCAATTCGAATATGGCGACACGTCGATAACTTCAAATCTCATTGGTTGTCATTTTGGATGTATTTCTGTAATTGTTTATTATGAGTATCAATGTTGTTGCAGTTATTCTAAAAATAATATTCTGTGACCTGTAACGTCTGCACTCCAAGTTAGTCGAGTCTCATTAAAGCCCTGCGGAGGAATAGATTTTATTGTGTGTCTAATTTATTCCCTCTCTCTCTCTCCGGTTTTCTTCTTCCCTCCTGCCTTTCTGTTTGTTATTATGTGCTGCAGAGATGAAGCAGAGATGGAGTACTTAAAAATAGCTCAGGACCTGGAGATGTATGGGGTCAATTACTTCTCCATTAGGGTAAGAAAGTTTCCGACGCTGTGCTGTAGGTACGATCTGAGCCAACAGATCTCTCTGGGTTTGGACGCATAAAGACATTACAGCAAAACGCTTGAAGGAATAAATCTTCCATAACTGGTGACCTAATGTCCTGTACCTTGCATAATTTCACAGTTAGAGATAACGGAGACTTGAAACGTCAAGTAATTATTTCTACCTTTTAGTTTCGCCAACTGTGTCATGTCTGGGTGATATCTTTTTTTTTTCAAGAATAAAAAGGGAACCGACTTGCTGTTGGGTGTTGATGCGTTGGGTCTTCACATTTATGAACCCGAGAACAAACTGACACCCAAAATCTCTTTTCCCTGGAATGAGATCAGAAACATCTCTTACAGCGATAAAGAGGTGCTCATTTTCTTGGCCGATGTCATTTTTAACTGTGGACTTTTGTTCATTTGCTAATTTCTCTTGTGTTTCTTTTAACCACATCTTCAGTTTGCCATTAAGCCCTTGGATAAGAAAGCAGACATGTTTAAGTTCAACCCATCAAAACTGAAGGTCAATAAACTGGTGAGTGTTCCATTATGTATGCGGCGAACGGTGTTGAATTGATAACCACAAACTTACTGAAGTGTTGCATAGTGGTTGAAGATCTAGGCTGGTAGCCAGAAGATTGTCGTTTCAAACCCCCTAAAGGACGATCTGTGATGTGCCATTATTTAGCCCTTAGCAACTCTTGTTTTACTCTGGGAATATTGTACTTTTTGCAACTTTAAGTCGCTTTTGGAAAAGGGTCAATTAAATGACTACCCCTGCGTCTAAATTGCCTGCTTTCATACTATATGTGAGCCTGGCGCACAAAACCAGTCATAAAGTTTTTCGAAGTTCAGATTTATACATCTGAAAGCTGAATAAATAAGCTTTCCATTGATGTATGGTTTGTTAGGATAGGACAATATTTGGCCAAGATACAACTATTAAGATCTCTTGAATCTGAGGGTGCAAAAAATCTAAATATTGAGAAAATCGGCTTTAAAGTCGTCCATCAGAGACTTTTGCTGCATCCACTCACAAAAATACAGTTTTGATATATTTACGGTAGGAAATTAACTAAATATCTTCACAGAACATGATCTTTACTTAAAGGGGTCATATTGCACGGCTAAAATGAATATTATAGTTTGTTTTAGATGTAATGCAATGTGTGTACACGATTTAAGGTTCAAAACCG
This sequence comes from Triplophysa rosa, assembly GCF_024868665.1. Taxonomy (NCBI): domain Eukaryota; kingdom Metazoa; phylum Chordata; class Actinopteri; order Cypriniformes; family Nemacheilidae; genus Triplophysa; species Triplophysa rosa. Next base: position 32,820,470 of record NC_079891.1, on the reverse strand, counting down.
CTGTATTTTCCACATACCGTGCTTGTTTGTATCTCGTCTTTGCCCCGCCTCTGAAACGCGCAGATTTTTTACAAAGCTCATCGCTCTGAAAAGCGAGGTGTGCTATGATTGGCCAGTTAACCAGTGCGTTGTGATTGGTCGAATACTGCAAGCGTGTGACGGAAATGTAACGCCTCTTACCATATTTGGAACATCAGGTTCCTCTTCAATTGTACTGACAGGTACGACCACCTTACTTGCGTATACATTTGGGCGGTCTTAGTCAAATCATACCACAGACTGATATAGATTTATGGGGGTGTGGTTACACGAGGCGTTTCAGGCAGGTCTGGGTGAGCATTCGCTTTTAAATAGAATGCATCTTTTGTTCCAACACTTTAATTTTTGCAATTTTAAGTGTCTAATACATGCATGGGTGACTTATAACACACCAAAGACACAGTAAAACATGTTTTCGTGCCATATGACCCCTTTAAAGTCTGCATGAAACGGAAGTATCTTTTTTCCGTATCGTGACATACCAGATTAAAACGACTTCTGAAATGAGAAAACAATGTAGGGCGGGATTCGATTTCATCCACCGACATTAACCGACAACTGGTTGGATCGTTTAAAGGTTTGAACGGCAGTTTGCAATCTGTCAGTCATTGCAGCCCCACCCTCGCTCCGCTCCTCATGACCAGAAGTGAAGAGAGGTCGTTTCGAGAGGGGGAGGAGGTTAACGTTTTCGATTAAAGATTACAAGTGCAAATGAATTTTTAAAAAATAATGATGTGCACGGATAAATTATTTATAATAAATACTTCACCACTGTGTAAAACAATTAGAATGATCATTTTTAATTTCATGGCGACTTTAATGATTTTTTGGCATAAAAGAAAAATCGATCATTGAGACCCATACAATGTATTGTATATAATTACATTGCTACAAATGAAGAGTTTATTTACAAAAAGAGAGAACTCAGTTTTTAAAATTGTTCAAAAATCATGTTTTTAATTGTGCATTCCAATTAATATCAATCAAACTGCAGTTGGTTTGTTTTGATTTCAGCCATAATAACTAAAAAAATACAGCTAACTAACACTAAAACACAATAAAAACATGATTTTTGAAAATTAAAAACGGAGTTATCTCTTTTTGGAAATAAACTCTTCAAATATACCGTGCGGGTTTTGTGGTTCAGGGTCACATATGTGACCCTGGACAACAAAACCAGTCTTATGGGTCAATTTTTCAAAATTGAGATTTTTACATCAAGCTTTCTATTGATGTATGGGTTGTGAGGATAGGACAATATCTGGTGGAGATACGACAGTTTAAAACTCTGGAATCTGAGGGTGCAAAAAAATCAAAATATTGAGAAAATCACCTTCGAAGTTGTTAATCGGAGGCACTGTAGCAGGCCATCCACTCACAAAAATAAAGTTTTGATATATTTATGGTAGGAAATTTGCTAAATATCTAATAATTTTGACCCATACAATGTATTTTTGGCTTTTACTAAAAATGTTTCTGTGCTACTTAAAACTGGTTTTGTGGTTCAGGGTCACATATAGAATGTCAAATAAATAGTATGTGCAAAACCTCCGCGTGCAAAAACGTATGTGAGAAACACCCAGTGAAATTTCTCACTATGCATCGGATGAACACTTTCATTTGCCCTTTTTCAAGCATATGTAGTAAAGATACAAAGAAAAGTTCATTCTTTTCAGATGAGGTTTTATTATTTCATAGAAAAAGAAGATACAGGTCCAAATGACGTTTTATAAAACAGTCCTGGTCTTTGATTCTGATTGGTTGAGCTGAGGTCTAAGCCGTTATAAAATACCCCGATTTATAACTGCTGACCGCATTACATAGCTTAAATATCACTTTATTTCATGAAACTTTATATGCACATGGAATAACCGTTTTATAAAAGCAATAAGCCCCAAGAAGCAGTGGGTTACAGTGCATTTTATAACAGCTAAGAGCGTTGTGGCACGACGCGATGCGGTATATGTGGTATATCATGATTTTGAACACCATATCTCTCAGTTTCAAATATTATTCATCTACGCATTACTCTAGGCCAGGCAGGGGTGTAGCCAGAACTTTTTTTTAGAGGTGGCCAGGTTTAACAGTAGCGCACCGGACACGCATCTATTCCTAATTAATTAACGTTCAACGGCCACATTTTGTTAATGAAGTTAAAACGGGGTCATCTTACATTAGGAATAGATGCGTGTCCGGTGCGCTACTGTTTCACACTGGACGAATGAGCACACATGGTGCAGCTGAAACGCGACTGCCTGTGTACCATCCGTTTTCCCCTCACGTGATGCATACAATATAAGCATGTAACGTACTTGTATCTGTTTTGTTCTCCCGTTTGTTTATAAACAAGCATATAACAATGCTGTGAATACGCATATCTGGCGAGTGCGCTGTGGCCGAGTTGTTGCAACTGCACGCGTGACTTTGCCACCGGTGGTCAGCTGACCATAGGCTATGTTGGCTGGGGATGGGCAAAAGGGACAGCGAGAGGCTCGCCACCGTCAAGCTTGTTTAGATTAATATACAACTAAAACCAACTCCAGCTGTTTAGATGCAGAACCCTCTAAAAAACACCTCCCTCACACAGTATAGGCTACATTAATCAAATAACATTGCTTTTAAACCTGCTGAATACCACACTCTGCCCAGTCTGAAATGTCTGGTATTGCTAAAAGTAAATGTAGGACCCTGATAAAGTCCTCTGAACTTCATAGAACCTTATCACGTCTTGAGTCGCGTAATTGTTTTATACAAGGTGGTCAGGCATTGGATTTCATGCATACTGATAGTGACACCTGCTGGCCGAAGTTGGTACCGCATGCTAATGTTAGCTAGCCATCTTTTTTTTCTCACTCGTGTTGTTCTTGGAGGAAAAAAGTTTTGAAGAGTGAAAAAAAAAAGTTTTGAAGAGCGAAAAAAAAAGTTTCGAAAAGCGAAAAAAAAGTTTTGAAGAGCGAAAAAAAAAAGTTTTGAAGAGCGAAAAAAAAAGTTTTGAAAAGCGAAAAAAAAGTTTTGAAGAACGAAAAAAAAGTTTTGAAGAGGAAAAAAAAGTTTTGAAGAACGAAAAAAAAAAGTTTTGAAGAGGAAAAAAAAGTTTCAAGGAGAGAGGAAAAAATCTGACATACTATTTCCGCGAGAAATATTAACGCTACGCTCTCGCTCTGCTTCGCTCACGTGCTCTGGTGCTGAGGCCCCGCGTTATAAGCAAACGTTTCAATGCTTCACTGTTAGTTTTTTCATACCCCATATTTCATGACGGCTATTTTAGAAGTGTGTCTAGCGATCGACAGACTACTTAGAATATCTTTCAGAACTTTTCAAATTAAAAGCTCTCAATTCATTTCAAAATAAAACATTGCTGCAAAAACGTTCTCGTACTTTTATTTTGAAGGCAAATTCACTAAAGACGTGATTGTGACAGATCTGTTTCAGAACCAGCAGCGGCAAAATAATCAAAATAATGGGCTGCCTGTTGCTGACCCCTGCTCTAGGCATATTAAACAAGAATTAAAGAATTAAATTTGATCGTTCACTTTAGAAAAACCGGATACTTTTAATGTAGAGGTCAGCTATCAGTTAAGATACTTTGTTGTCTGTTATTTGAAGATTCTTCAGCTGTGCATCGGGAACCACGATCTGTTTATGAGGAGACGTAGAGTGGACTCGCTGGAGGTCCAGCAGATGAAGTCACAGGCGAGAGAAGAAAAGGCTCGGAAACAGGTGTGAAAGTTCATGAATGCATTCCAATTGTTTTCAGTTTAAGAGAATAGGAGAGTCCTTACAACAACTATAACTATAATGAAACAAGGAACAATATTGTTAGGATCACTTTCCGAAAGATTTTTTTTGGATAAAACATTGACATTGTCTGTTGATTTGAACGCTAATATAGTTTGCGTTTAGTTCATCTTTACATGTCATTTTGATGTGAATGGGCCTGAAGTGTAAGAGAAAAATATTGTATTTGTTGTTTTCTCCAAACTAGTATATCTGTCATAAATTATGCTTTTACATCCCTGAAGCTGACTTGACTTGAAATTCAAGTCTATGTTTACAAGAGTCCGTGGAAATGACAGCACTTTTGGGAAACCATTACCTTGCTTTAGAGAGCGTGGGAAGTGCAAACAGACTAGCCTCCGGCCCGCTGCTTCAGTAAATCTAAGACTTCATAGCCACCATGAGCATTGATTTCCCCCTGCACCCTTAGGCACCTTTAACCAGGTGCTGGATTTGTGATACACTAAACCCATTTAGCGGTGCAGGGCTCTTAGTGAAATATGGATGAGCTTTCTCACCTCTCGCTGCAGATGGAACGCCAAACGTTGGAAAGAGAGAAAAGGTTGCGCGAGGAGGCAGAGAGAGCTCGCGATGAGCTGGAGAGGCGACTGATGCAGGTACAGGACGAAGCTCAGATGGCCAATGAAGCACTGGTGAGAAATTCAAACATCAGACACACTACACGGGCTTCTCTGCTCTTATTCGACCTAAGGCTTATCATACAGACTTTAATGACAGTGTTGTGGGTCTTGCTTTCCCCACAAAGAAATAAAAAATTATCCTTTGAAATTGTTATGGATATCAAAAGTATAAGCACTTCAATATCGAGTCAGAAAACTATTGGCGATAAAAATACAACCCTCGATTTTATTTTATTTTATTTTATTGCTAACTGTTTATTTGGATAATTGCTTAAGATTGAAAAGTTTATTTGCAAAAACGGATAACTCTGTCATTTTTGAAAAACATTTTTTATTAAGTTATCATGTTTTTATTGTGTTTTATTGTGTAAGTTAGATGTTTTGTTTGGAGTTATTATTACTTAATCAAAACAACCCAACTGCAGTTTGATTGATATTACTTGGAATGCACAATAAAAAAAACATGATTTTGAAAATTAGAAAATGGAGTTATCTGTTTTTACAAATGAAATCTTAATATGTCAGTTTTGCTTCTGGTCTGTTTAAATTTCTTTACTGTTGATTTATTAAGTATTAAGCTGATGTCAGCTATTAAGAGAATTGCATTTAATAGCACAATTATCAATTTCAATCACAGAGATCTACATATACAGCAGTTCTAAGCTTTCATATTGATTCAGACATCTCTCTCTCTCCCCCCTCTATTTCTTTCTTACTCGCTCTTTCTCCCTTCACAAGTATTTTTTTTTTACGTTCGGAAAGTACAGAAAGTTGATATGATTTATGAGATATATTTGGGGAAAGAAAGGATTGACCTAGTGACATGATTTCTGTGACGCAGATGTGTTAGTCTGAGCTTTACGTAACAGTTTATTTTGAGACAGTTACTCTGGCGGTGTGGAAATGTGCATAACTTGTGCAGCGTCAGCATTACTTGGAGAAATTGGAAACATTTACAATTAATTGTTAATTCAGGTTTGTTTATTATACTGTGCATTACAGATTGGAAAAACAACAGAGTAGCACTTTTTTAAACTTTCTTTCAAATAGTAGAATTTGGTGTTTGTCAAATGAATGTGGTGTGATTTCAGTTGTTTCTTGAAGGTTAATAGCAATTCAGTTGTTACTAATGCTGGGCTCACACCAAACGCGAACAATCGCGTTCCACGCGCTTTACTACTTGCGGGAAAAGTTTGTTATTTTCGCGTGAGTGATGCGATCTGACAAATATTTTCAACCTTCGCGGAAGACGAGATTGACAAATTCGCGTCTATACGCGTCTTTGCATTGACTTTGTATTTCATTTACTCGCGCAAATCGCTTAATTAGCGTTTGGTGTGAACCCAGCATTAGACTTGTTTTATTTGAAGAACATTCACAATCGGGGCATTAAATGAAACTTTCATAAATGAAAATATGCGCTCATTCAAACACAGGGCAGAAGCAAAACATCCCTGCTTTTCCATTTGTTTCCATGTGTATCTGTGTGTTTATTGTTGCTCTCAGTTACGTTCAGAGGAGACGGCTGACCTGTTGGCAGAGAAGGCACAGATCGCAGAAGAAGAGGCCAAGCTGTTGGCACAGAAAGCAGCCGAGGCAGAGCAGGAGATACACCGCATTAAGGTTAGAGATGTCAACCTTCTGACACCGCTTGGAAATATCAGATCCTTCACGACCTGTGTACACTGACTATGATTTGAATTATTTTATTGAAAGGTGACGGCGATTCGCACTGAAGAGGAGAAACGAATGATGGAGCAGAAGATGCTCGAGGCCGAGATGCTTGCGCTGAAGATGGCAGAAGAGTCAGAGAGGAGGTAACGCCAGAGGGAAATATTGCTCCTTAATACAAAAGGCAATTTCTGACACTGATAGCCGCATAGTTTTGACCAATCGTCCTCTCACGACTGGTTCTGTGCCGGTGGTTATTCTCAAATCGATCATATCGGGGTCTCTAGTTCATTCGTGACACAGTGTTGGTGTCGTAGGTCATGCTGTTTGATTTGCTCAGAGATTTTCATTTCTAGCTGAATTTGTGGTCGGGAGATTCCAGTACTGTGCCCACTTCAAAGAGTTCAACCTTGAGTGAATAAATCACACATTTATTCTCCGCAGGGCAAAAGAGGCCGACCAGCTGAAACAGGACCTGCAGGAGGCACGAGAGTCGGAACGCCGAGCCAAAAACAAACTGCTGGAGATCACCAGCAAATCGGCGAATTCGGTATTCGCCTATTCCTCACCAAAACACCTCAGCGGGACCTCCACTGCGTTTTCAACATAGCTTACTTTTCTTAAACTCCTGAGATTACCATGTCGGTCCAAGAGAAAAAGAGTTTGCACATTTATGGGTTTTAACGCTAGTCTGATTTAGCCTCTTGGCCATTCGTCAATGTCAAGATAATTTATTTAAACAAAAGTTGCATCGGACGACCATTCCATTACTCACAAGAACATTGCTTTTGCTCTTTTCCAGAGAGCCCTGTGAGACTTTTTCAGCTTCGCAATAACCACCCTAATGCAATCGAGGAGGAATATTTATTCTCATATTTAGCTGTCCAGCTTAAAAAATGGTTTGGGAGGACCCGGCGGTGGTGTGGCATTGCTGAAATGATTTTTTTGTAGGATTACAAATGGTTTTGGAATGTGTGTGCATTGAGAAGGAAGTGCTGGAGAGAAAGCGTAGGGTGAACAGTGTTGGGTAAGTTACTCTGAAAAAGTAATTAATTACTAGTTACTAATTACATATTCAATAGTGTAATTAGATTACTGTACAAATTACTCTTTCCAAAAAGTATTTAATTACTTATTACTAATTACTTTCTATATCCTATATCAACCTTGATTAGAATTGATTCAAGGATAGACATGAAACGGCTAATTTAATTAATTCAATAACTACTGAAATTATTCTTATTAACTAACCAAAGTATACAAATGTGTGAGAATGACACAATAAAGCATACATTTTAAAGTTAGACTTATAGTTTTGATGTAATTTCCACTATTGAATACATTACACAGTATTTAGTTCAATTACATCATAAGTAACTGTAATTAAATTACAGAAGAAATAAGGGTAATCCCTTACTTTACCTTTTCAAGGGAAAAGTAATTAAATTACAGTAAATAATTACTTAGTAACTAGTTACACCCAACACTGAGTGTGAATACCTCCATTAAATACATTGTGAATATCCATCAGAGTGAAATACACGTGAGTGCTCCTCATTTCTGAATCAATCGCATGGTTATTGTGGCATTGTCTCAAGCTTCGTATTGGATAATGGATATAACTGAGGTCAGGAAATTCGTTTTTTGACTGGAAACCACATTTTAGTGCCGTTGATGGTCGATTATTAACCTAAGCACTCGGGAGCTAATCTCTCACTTTTAAAGCTTCCTGGACGCTCTCGAAATCCCATGGGAGGTCTTTTCGCACATTTTGCATGCGCCGTGAGTTAAGGGGTGATCGGAGGTCAGCGTATCATTTTAAACATAAGCTCTCTCAACGGGTGGGTAACGTTAGATCTGTTTGACCACTTAGAAATCCAAAAGGCATTTCAAAGCATTCATACCCTGAAGTCTAACTTGGTCTTTTGACAAAATCCTGCTGTGGGTGGCTGCAGAAAACCTGAGCTCGGCTTTGTTTAGATAAGCCCTTCTGCCTGAGGCAAATGAAGGCAGTTTATGAAGTTTATAATAGATGCTGAAATTTATCGGTAGTTCGGTTGACCTGTCAGAGGCTACAGATGTAGACGTGTTATGCCTAATGTGAATGTAGACGTGTTATGGCTAATGTGAAATCAGATCAACATCTTGCATTATTCAGAAATAAGTCACATCGCGGTAAATAAATGACATTTTATTGCTTTACATAGAATCATTCTGTTATTGAGGTGTAATTGTTCTTAACTGCAGAGGCCTTTGAATTGACCTTTTCTTGCGTTTAAAGGGGTCATATGACACGGCTAAAATGAATATTATCGTTACACGAGGCGTTTCAGGCAGGTCTGGGTGAGCATTCGCTTTTAGATAGAATGCATCTTTCGTTCCAACACTTTCATTTTTGCAATTTTACGTGTGTAATACATGCATGGGCAACTTATAACACACCAAAGACACAGAAAAACACGTATTCGCGCCATATGACCCCTTTAAAAGTTTCACAAATGCTCTTTTGTTTTGTTATCATATCAGTATTTTTATTAGAGGTGCACCGATTGACCGGTCAGTCTCACGTCTTGCCGATTCCAAGCCGATCTTCTGTTGCCCGCGACGCAGGCAATAACGTCACAGCCATCCGTACACTCAAGTAAACATGTAAACGTGCGTGCGCACTGCCTGTCTTTCACGGCTCATTTGTACTCGCATGTGTGTCCACCGTACCGCGAGTCTCTGCTGACTGACACGCATCTCTCATATCCGCTGACTGCACGCGCGCGCACACGCATCATGTACTGTACAGACAAAAAGGTGCACTGTAGTTCATCGCTCGTTGCTCCGTCTACATGGGGTCTGTATGCTAACAGTGATGCTAAACTCTGACACGTGCTAAACTCATGTTGAAGTCGTTCACTCTGTGTGAAACAAACGTAAATTCCATTCAACCTGATTGCTTGTCTTACGTGAAAACTATAGTAATTTCACTTAGGTAAAATGACATTCAACAAGACTTCTACTTGTTTTTAAAATCCAAATACATGTGATTATCTGATTCAGTTCTTTACTAACACAAGAAATGTGATGCTACATAAACATATTTAGAGTAGAATTCATTTATAAGATTTTAAACTTTTTTTATTGAAGTTACAGCTAAAATGAACCAACCCACTTCTTTTAAGACAATTTATTTTACATTTAAGAAAATAAACCTATGTTAGTTTCATGAACAGGAACAGACAAGAATAAAGTTAAAGTACCTTTTTATGCATAGGCTTGTAATCTTAGACTTTTGTGAGATGAGTACAAAAGAGAAACGGGACAATTAAGTGACATTTGTTTAGTTATATTTATTATTTCTTCTTCTTTTCAGTCAAAGAGTTGTTTAGGCGAGAGAAGATGCTGTAATTTAATGAAGCTTTGAGAACTGCATTTAGGGAAATTTGGGGATATTGTAATGTTCAATAAAAAATGTGCATTGAAGAAAGGTGTATATGGTTTCCAAGAGTTTGGTTCCAAAACGCTATAAATCCATTTTGATTAATTTGAGTAAAAATGTGTTTTCTTTACAAAGAAAGTGGCCAGATGAAAACCACTATTTTCTGTTTCACATAGCATCTTTAGGCTCTAGTAACATAAAAAAAATCAAATCCAGATTTTGATTTTAAAAGATTTATTATAAAAACTGATCATATTTAACCCAAAATGCAATAAATCCATAACAATTTTTTTCAAACTGCAATAAATAGATTGAATCAATATAAAAGTTATTTTTCATATTGATCCACATATGAACTCAATACAATACAATACTGATCTTACATACAGGCACTGGACTAAAAATACATTCAAGCAGTCATCGCTCCTAAAATGAATTCAACGGGTCATCTTTTTAATGTTATAAATTAGTGCCTCATCTTCTAAAGCCCATTGCACATTGAGTCAGAAATTTGCATCCGAAATTTCCGCACGTTAAAAAATAAATACGACCTCACGCTGTGTCAATCACATTTACACACTGCCTCCGATATTTTCGTCCATCATAAAAAAATTCGGACCGGGTTCGTTTTTCGCATCCGTCAAGCATTTTGAGTGGCCTTTTTTAACAATTCAGAGACACCGTACAAACGAGAGCCAAATACGAAAAAACGCATAAGAAAATTTCGGACTGTATGTGCAAAGACCTTTAATCTCCTCACGTAAATGATTAGATTCCGATGGCTTACGTTTCTTCCCCACTGCAGAAACCAGCACAGATTCATCAATGCCATCAAAATCGTTCATTTTGTTTGTTTGTTTGTTAAACACAAAGTACAAAGTAGATCAGGGAAACCGTATTCAGAGCGCCGCCATTACTGTTTACAATGCGTGGAATGGTGTGCTGTGATTGGTTGACCGGATGTATCGCATTCTGCAGAGAAGTGAGACTGGCGTATATTGCGGTTTGGAAAAAAGGGAGAAAACATGACCGAATAACACGGCGGATATCGCATTTTGCGTAAAATTAAAAAGTGAATTATCAATACCGACCTGATACGATACAATACTGATTTTGGCGGAAACTCATTTTTTTTAAATGGCGTTTATCGCGTTTAGGAACCAAACTCTTCATATACTGTCAATTATAGTTTGTGGATAGAAAATCGTAATCGGCAAAAATCGTGATCGGCAGGTTTCACTTATAATAAAATCGGAAACTGGAATCGGCCAAGAAAATTGCAATCGGTGCATCTCTATTTTTTATTCCATTATGCACATTGCTTTCTATAGAGACATCAGTTCACTCTCTCCCACTCTCCCCAGCCTGCACCGCTGTCTGCCAACGCTCTTCCCCCTGACGGCACTAACTTCAACTTCAGCACTGAGAACCTGAGTTATGACTTCAAAGACACGGACATGAAACGGTTGTCCATGGAGATCGAGAAAGAGAAGTGAGTCGAGTCTGTCCTGATCAATCTCTCTGCTCTCTTCACGTATGTCCGCTCTCACAGCCGATGAGCCGGAGTGTGTTTTCTCCGCTGTTGCTCAATTCACTGACTTTGTTTTAAAGTGCTCAAATTGTATTACTTAAGCAGTTGAAGCAGACTGACTTTTGTTTTGATGTTTTGTTTAGATTATGTTTTGTAATATTGTGAAGAAAGAGCTTGATGATGCTGTACCTTTTGGTCTTTGCGCATTAATCTCATTTATTGTTCATACTATGTCTGATAACTACATAACCGAAATGCAAAGAAAAGTGATTTTTCTTCATGAAATTACATTCTGAGTCTGGGGCAGAATGTTTTTTAGGATTCTCTGAAAAACATTTGTATACCTAAATAAACAATTCAATACCCAAATAACTCACGGATTAACCTATAAAAACACGATCCCTTTAAAGGGTTTAAGGTGATCTGCTGATGACAGTTTCAACATGTAAAAGTTATGTTACTCCAAAGTTTCTTAACCTCGTTTTGGCCTAAATCTAGTAGAGGATTACATGCACCCTTTGTAGAGAAAGCAATCCCAGAATGCATTGCAATGATCTCAGTACTCTCCTATGTGGCAGCAGACAGCTCTCAGAATTTTGAAACAGAGATGAAGAGTGTGTTCTGTTCGTCAGGGTGGAGTACATGGAGAAGAGCAAACATCTTCAGGAGCAGCTGAATGAACTGAAGACAGAGATTGAGTCATTAAAGCTAAGAGAGCGAGAAACGCCGCTGGATATCCTGCACAACGAGAACGCCGAGAAAGGCACCAGCAAACAGAGCAACTTTAAAAAGGTCTGTTAAATCATTCTAATGTCTGTGATTGTTGTTGTAAACCTACACAAGTAAAACTAACTTTGTGCATATTTCACCAAAGCCTGAGTGTGCGTTACAAGATTTTTAAAGCTATTAATAGCTTTCCTGTAGCTCAGTGGTAAGAGCATTGCGTTAACAACGCAAGGTTGTGGGTTCGATCCCAGGGATTGCACATGCCTATGTATAAATGTATAGGATAAAGCAATGTAAGTCGCTTTGGATAAAAGCGTCTGCCAAATGCGTAAATGTAAATGTACTAAAACTAGACATGGGCCACAAAAAATACTTGGACAGTCAAGCTGCACTTTACAATTTCAGAAATGTATTGCATTAGATAGCGAAATATCAAAAAAGTTGCATTTCTGCTAAAGCATTTAGATTTTTCCTAAGCAATGTTTTCTATTCTTTCAATCCAAAGGTCCCAAGGTCAATTTTAGTGGATGTAAAGTCATTTGCTTTCTGCATGTATTTGTGCAAGATGAACATCATGTTTCAGACTGCCTAAAACCCCTGAAACACTTCTAGAAACTGTGCACTGTAACGCTATTTCCCTAAAGGATTTGTACCTATGAAATATGATCCTAATGACACGGTTAGTCACGCAACCACGTGCCGATAATCCAAAATGAACTCATTCATCTTGCTTCTGAAAGGTTCAGCCACATTGCCATCAAACCTTATGAAACGGTATATTAAAAGCTGCATTTCAGCTGTACAATTCGCTCCCGCAGCCTACGTGTGAAATTGTCTCGTTAGCGCTACGCTAATTGATTCCCGTGTCGCGATTGGCCGTTCGGAAGGATGGAGCGCCCATCGCACGTTCAGTCAATCTGAGTTGATGTGATTGTCTAATTGAAGTCGCGCTTGAACGAATTAAGCCGAGCACTTTGGGAACGGCTCTCGGCGGCGAGAAAATCCACTTCTGTTTAGCCTCCTTGACAGCTATTGTTTTCTTCGTCGAAGTTGCGAGACTTGTTTCGGCACACTGTCTGACTCATTGTAAATCAGCATCGGTCAGGTGGGCCGAGCACTGGACCTCGGAGCAAAGCGACAGGGGTCGCTGGCTTTTCAGGTCACACCGGTGGAATGATTAATGGCCGTGGCTGGACTTTCTTCATACCCTTGTGTGTCCTGCTGTTAGCTGTAGCCTGAGGGGCAGAGATGCTGAGAGAGCATTCTAATGCACTGACAGCGTCACCTGTTCCCCGAATGTGTTTCTGTGGTGATCTATCAAAATATTCAGCGATGCACTTGCACGTGTTCAAGCAGTCAAAACTTGCGACATCTGAGGCATTGTGCTGTGTGATAAAAATGCACATTTTAGAGTGGCCTTTTATTGTGGCCAGCCTAAGGCACACCTGTGCAATAATCATGCTGTCTAATCAGCATCTTGATATGCCACACCTGTGAGGTGGATGGATTATCTCAGCAAAGGAGAAGTGCTCACTAACACAGATTTAGACAGATTTGTGAACAATATTTGAGAGAAATAGGCCTTTTGTGTACATAGAAAAAGTCTTAGATCTTTGAGTTCAGCTCATGAAAAATGGGGGCAAAAACAAAAGTGTTGCGTTTATAATTTTGTTCAGTGTATTTTGGATGTTGCGTATTTTGGGTAGATTTCGGATAGATTTCATTGGCTTCTTGTACAGCACCTGAAAATATATATTTAGAAAGGGTTGTACAGCTCAAATGCATTGACGTATATTAAAGGCTCAAAGATTTGCTTTATTTTGTCCCCTGAACTATGTTGTTAATGGCCTACATCCTAAAGATTTCCACCCCTGGCAGATAGGAAAGAAAAGACGTTAGGGTGCCTGTGTTGTGAATCTCTTTTATATGATTCATAGCAAAACATAACTTTCCGAAATATACAAAATGGCATTTTTATCTTCTTATTTGTGTCTCTCTTCCTAATCTCGTCTGATTTGTGTGTGTCTAGTTTAGTCCAGTTTCTGTCTATAAAGTGTCATTTAACATCAGTGTCATTGAGCACACGCATGATAGCTGATCAGAGCTCTCTCTCTCCCTCACTTATGCTCTCTCACCCTTTCCGTATTCTCTCTCTTTGTACGCCTTATATCAGTCACAGTCCATTTTTAGTTAATATTCATGGCTCAGTTAAACATGTCATGCACGTCTTGTGTTTTTATGACATTGACTTAAATGAATTAAAACTAGAGCTGTTTAGTGTCTTTACGATTAATTAAGGAAGTTTAATGATATTGCATTTATTTACACCCCTATTAATGCATTAACCTGATATGACATTTGCAATCTTAATGTCAGAATGTAATTTACTGCTGAAATATGAAAATGAATATGTTTATTTTTTACCCTTACTTTTCTACAGTAGTCTTATTTTAAGAAATGCATAAGTTTAATTTGATATTTGTTTACAAAGCTAATTTCAAGCATTTAAAGTTAAACCATCATAGATGGTTTTATCGGACGCACAAGCCTGGCCCGCAGTTAACTTCCAGTCTGTGTTTGGTTATATAATACAATAAGTTATTTAAATTAAATTAATATAAATATTTTATAGTATATTAATTGTATTTTAGTTAAAACTACATTAAATATAATTAATTTGGGCCACATAACGTTTGTTTATGTTGTTGAAGTTGGCGTCTAAGTGTTTTAAAGATCACATAACTGATATGTAATAGGATTTAATGTAATTGTCTAATAGTTGTGGTTTTCATCTTGTCTTCTTCGATGTGTCTTCACAGCTCACTCTACAGAGCACCAAATCCAGAGTGGCTTTCTTCCAAGAGCTATAGCTATCTGAACGGACCAATCCATACCGTTTGTATGTGTGAATGTCAATCCTGACAGGCTGTGACCCATTCCTCTACGCATAGCACATTCCGGTGATGAAGAATGTATTTTTGATTAAAGTTTACATTTACATGAGAAGACCAGGGTCTCGACGTGGCCTACAGAGACATTGGTCTTTCCCTCATCTACAAGCAGAAAAACACGAAATAGTTTACTGAATTTGTTCATAAATCTATTATGAAGATATGACATGGACATTAAGTGCACACACGCTCCCTACACTACGTCTGAGAATCTCACTTTCATTTCTCCGACTGCATAGCAGATTTTTGTCTCACATTTGATATGTCAGAATAATCGCCCTGAAGCAGTGGTATTTCACCATTGTGCTGAATTAGGCCGTGTTCACACTTGACTTCTTTTTCGAAGCTGCTAGTGTCTGTTTTACAATATAATCCTATGGAGTAAATAGTGTTTTCAAAAAACGTCCCGAGCGCTTTTTTAAACGCCGGCGTCTTTTTCTGTAGCTCAGAACGTCTTTTGAGGTTGAAAAAAGTTCAGTTTCTCTGGAAAAAAAACTCCTACGTCAAGCTCCTTTTTCACAGCTAACCAATGACAGAGACCTGTCGTTTCCATAACAACGTACGAGGAACGTGATTGGTCGAGAAGGCTCAAGCTCAAAAAAATAAAATGGCGGCCGAAACGCCCGTTGGAGCATTGTTTTGTATAAATGTAAGTTTAATTTTCACTTTCAACAACTTCTGATTGCAGTTCTAGCGAGAAATTAATATTGTAGTTTTTAAATATGCGATTAGATATCGCAAAGACGCTCTCTGTGTATAATTCAAATAGACTTCCGTTCGCTGCCTATCTGTTTCTCTGGGCTGCCTCCGAAGTCATGGCGTTCGGCTGCTATTTGTAACCAAATTTTTTTTTTACAAAAAAGCGCCTTTCTTGTCAAAAAAGAAGTCAATTGTGAACACGGGCTTAGGCTGCTTTATATTTTTGCTTTTACATACGTTTGAATTGAACCTCATTGTGTTACAGTTTTGAAGCTGGTTTACTCATCCCATGAATATGGGATGTTTTAGGAGAAGTAATACTATTAAAAAACAAAACGCTATTGACTTTATGTAGTTTACTTTTAGTTTACTTTTCTTGAAATGTTTTACAATGTTTAAAAAAATGAATATATTTTTAAAACGTTTTTGTGCTGAGAAATAAAGAAGTTGAAATTCTGTGTGGCTGTATTTTTTTGTATTGCAGTATTACAATATATTTTTTAAAAACAACCCCTTACTTTTTTTGTGTGAATCTCCTGAATCGTGTGGCTTGTTAAGGACAGATGGGCTGTTTACTTTTTTATTGATCCAATGTACAGTTCATGCATGGCAGACTAAAGGAGGTTTAAGGGAGACTTTTTGGTAAGCTGTGTTGACTCATTACTGTTTTCAACCACCTTGCAACACCCAAATGAAAGAAAAAACACTCAAAATGCTCTGGCAGCTATATATCAACGCTCTGGCAACCAACCTATGGCATCCACTTCTGCAGGGACAAGCATCAATAAGGTATTTATTTTATTTAACTCAAAAATTCATTTTTTGTCCTGTTCTGGATTCTGCTTTGCGTATACTACATGTGTTGATGTAGATGTGTTTGACAGGCTTGTATCCAGCACTGGGATCACACGGCAATCCATCAGATTTTAGTTTTCCTGCCTGGACATAATCGTACATTTGGTAAATTAGTAAAAGCCGTCTTAAAAAACCTTAAAATGAACCATTAATATTTGTCACATAACAGCTACAGTGATTTTAATTATAACATGAATGATTCATTTAGTTTCACAATTAATTTGTTCTAGTAATTGATCTAAATGTCAAATGAAATGTAAAACGCTTAGCAATAAATGTACCCAGTCCTTCAATTTGTAATAATTGCTGGGGAAATGATGCATTGACGTTTGAGTTGCAGTCCATTTAATATCCAAAAAGTCAAACTGTTGTTGCCTGTCTTTTTACTATGCACTTACAGTCACGACTATAAATCTAACTTTGTGTTATCAATCAAGCCTAATACGGTCAGTCACATGTCTATACCATTCAATGTTATCGTACTTCCCACAGTGCTCATTATCACAGCCTGATAAGCGCACGCGCGCCATCACTCATCAGTTTCTGCCCTTCCTCAATACAATATCTGCACGTCTGGGCGAGTGGCAGTTTGATTGACAGCTGGTTCCAGGCATATTGACAGGCTGTCAAAATCGAGATGGATATGCCTTAGGAGCCAAGAATGTCACTGTGCGTCTCATCAGTCAATTGAATGGCAGATGGGCACCTTGTAAGATCAAAAAATGTGGGACCAGAGTGAAAAGAAGAATGGATACAGAGTTTGTGAAAAGCAGTGCCAGGACTTTCAAGGCAAGGTTTTTGTAAGCAATACAACAGTATTATTTATACATATATTTAGGAAAAGTTCAGATTTTTTTGTGTGATATTGGATTTTGATCAGTTTTCATGAATCGCGACATGCTGTCAGATGGCTTTGTCACTCCTGAGGTTTGATTTTGTTGAAATTCAACAGACACTGGACTGGAATGGCCACAATACATTGGATTAAATGAAAATTTGGAATGGTCTCTTAATAAAAACATACTTCAGATAAGCCTGAATGAGGAATGGTGCACTACTGTACGCTGACTGGCCCGTCAGTGCTTGTTTTGGAGTTTACCTGCGACGCTAATAAATGACATTGAGTTTAGTCGCTCGTTTCTCTGCTTCAATTGCTTTAATACGTTTCCGGTGACTTTCAAATACCCCTCGACAGCGAGGAAGGGTGCACTAGAGTTTGTGTGTGTGTGTGTGTATGAACGTTACTTGTGCTTTGCCCTCACGTCCGCTCAACTCCTGTATTGTTTTGTATTTGCGTCATTGGACAGAATAGTTATCTCAAAGGACTGCCTGCAGAAATCAGGATGAGCCTTTCACATGATGATCAATGGGGAGCATCGAGCCGGGGTGTGTCTGTCTGCGCGACAGAATGTGTTTGACTGTGGCACGTTGAAATGTTACGGGGTGTATAATCATTGACCTTTTTTTGCTTGTCCACTCTTTTACTTAGGGGGTCTTGATGGTCAAGTAACTTTACTAGGGCATCACGTTCACACTGCAGAGTTTTGTGAGTGACAGCCGCATTCGTTTATATGGGTGAATCTCCTCTTTGCTCTTCTTTTGCATGAGTACAGAATATGAGAGTTGCTCTCACTACCTTGAGGCTTGAGCCTGCGGTGATTCACATAGTGATAAAAATAGTAATGTTTTTACGTTATTTTACTGTAAACAAGAAATAGATGCTGACAGTTAAAGGGATAGTTCATCCAAAAATGAAAAATCTGTCATTTTACTCACCCTCAGATTGTTTTAAACCATTATTATGACATGTAGACTTACATGCATCAAGCTTTTGATCAAATTAAGCAAGCAACACGCAGTGCATTACATATCCATCATTCTAAATATATACGAATTCAGTTTTACATCTTTTAATTTGTCAAGAAAATAGAAGCGCCATTGTTTGAAAAGTGCACATGCGCATGACATGTGTGCTCTAGGACCCTGGGGAATCCCTGGGTGGAATAGCGTAGGTAGGAGGACACTTATAAATGAAATAAAACATCAGATAACAAAAGTAGAATAACAAAAGTAGTCCTTAAATGCAATGTAACGTTATTTACAGCAAGAATTTGACATTAATTCGATCTGAACGTATTTATTAGTTGACGTAATTACTCCACCGGCTGTGTGGCGTCATCAACTAGGCTGCTGAACCAACTTGGTTCAAACAATTGATCTTAGTTACTTTTTTTTATTTATGTTCATACTCATTCTCAAAATATCTTCTTTTGTGTTCCAGAAGAATAAATATTTTCAGCTAAATAAATGATTTAATTTTGGTTGGCTGTACCTTCAAGTGAGAACAACTGACTTGAGCTGAACGGTATACGTCTAGTCTCTAAACACCAGACGCATGATTGACATTGTAGCTTAGATGTATGTACCTTTAGACAGGACGAGATGGAAAACATTTATTGTAGCAGCCCAACCGCATAACCCTGATACAGAACCTGAGCATTCCGAGTCAGACATTGCATATAAGCCAATACACCTGCTTGTAGCCGGCAAATGGTCTGTGAGCAAAGAGCCGTCCGGGGCTGTTAGCCGTTGTGTACTTTCTACTGTTGACATTGTGTTGAAATGAAAACAGAAGTATGTTTGGGCTTCTTACATGTTAAGCTTTACTAACTTACAGTATGTCGGTCTGTATGTGTACTTGTCTGTAAAATTGTTGTGTGTTGTAGGGATCTTGCGTGTCTCATGAATTAATATCATATGACAATTAATACTGATACACGGTAACCAATGATATTCAAAGTTATTGACGTGTGGCCTTATTTGAATTTAGCTCTCAGATGTGCGTGTTTGTAGTTTCAGCAAAATAAGCTGAAAATATGAATGATTTTCATCATTTACTAACCCAGTGGAGCTGTTTAGATAACTTCACTGATGATTTATGTGCGTTTTGGAGCGTCAACATTTTGGGTCCCAACTAAGAAGATAAAATGACGTATTTTTAATATAAAATTGAACTCACGAAAGAAAGTCACACACATCTGTGATGGCATGAGTGCGAGGATGGCATGAGTGCGAGTACGTCATGAGAAAATATTCATGTTTAGCTGAACTACACCTTTAATGTCATTTTTTTTCTCAAACCGTTAATACCATTTGTTTAGTATCTCGGGGAAACAAAATGTTGTTGTTTATTTTGGTATACTATGATGTGCTGACTATGTTGATTGGTGTATTAGTGAAAGCTCATTCAATATTCATGTGTATATGAGAGAAATGTATTATCCATTCAGCAATTAGTTGTGCCTAAGAGCAGAAGCATTATATTATAATTCCGTCGCACTGTTCTTGTTATTATGTGAGCTTAATTTATTCAAATTAACCATGAATTGTTAGAATGATCTCTGGGGGACGCCTTTCAAATTGGTTTCAAAACCCGTTTAAGCCACCCAATCCAATTTTTACAGAAGCAAGACAAACTAAATCCTCAGGTTATGGATCAGTGTAAAACGTCAGCTACTTATTAAAGGGATAGTTCACCCAAAAATGAAAATGACTTCATCATTTGTTCACCTCATGTCATTACAAACCTGTTTGGCTTTCTTTTTTTCACACAAAAGATGATATTTTGAAGAATGTTGGTAACCATATTAGCCCCCTTTAAGTAAAGGCACAAAACCACGAAGACGTTTCTCAAAATATCTTCTTTTCTGTTCTACTAAAGAAAGAGTCATATACAGGTTGTGACATGAGTACAAATGAATAAATAAATGTTTTTTTTCCGGTGAACTGTCCCTTTATACAAAAGGAGACAAAAGACAAAAGATTGTCTTTTGATTGAGACAAAAGGAGATTGCGTAGTTTTGTTATTGTTGTGTTGTGTTGTCCCGCAGGCTTCAGAACAGCCGTATTGCTTAATCTAATGTTTGTTTTTTCCTGGCAGATAAGTCTGAACAGATGCATGCCTCGAACAACTCACTTCAGGACTTCAATGTAAGAAACTGTGATTCATTCCTTCACTGATGCAGCGCTGTTCCTTCTATGGAAGTGACACGAGTTTGATTTCCTGTCTTGTTTAAGCTCCCAGAATTCCCAAAATTACATCTGCCAGATGAACGGAAAACAGCACAGACAGTTAATCCGCTCTCTCTTTCATAACCTCCTCAACATCACATATGCACATATGTCTCATCAATGCGGGAAACTGGGCTCACCGTGTCACCGCCTGTCAGTATTTTCACCACGCTATTTTTAGAGGAACGAATGGGTAAAAAAGGCGCTGAGAGGATGTGCTGTCTTCTTCAAAAGCGCCTCTCTCTCCTCATATCTTCTCAACCTCGGCTAACCTGCTGTTCTGTCACATTGCCTTGTTTTCTGCCCCTTGTGTTCTGTCTTGCTCTGTGTTTGCCCACTTTTGTGTGTCTGTGCTAATCATGACTAGACACCTTCGTGTCATGTTGTGATGGTGGCGTCATTACGACTTCTTTGTACATTTGCAGTTTGCAGCATACTGTTATTGTCGAAACGCTTCCATGCATCTACCAACCAAGATACATCCGTCTGTCTGTCCGTAAGGCGTACAGTATAAAAACGTGGTACTATTTTAGAGTCTTGGATTTGTGAGCCCAACATTAAAAGATTCTCGCTTCTTTGGTTCTCTTCAGTATTTCCGCTTTTTTTATTAAATCATCTTCCTTCCTTGCTTTCCTCCTCTCATTAATGTCTTTTCGTGTTTATTTCTCTTAAATCTCTGCTGTCGGTATGATTAGTGATGAGGCGTTCTGTGGGAGAGTGTGTCATATCGCTTACTCGCAGGATAAAAAGCACACAGTCTGCCCCACTTTTCCCCGCGCCAGCCGGAGAACTCGGCAGTTTCGACCTGGATTCTGCACAAGAGAGATCTGTTAGACTTTCACGACTCACAGAATCATCACGCTGAGTCTCTCTCCCTGTCTGGGCTCTTGTTTTAATAACCGTGCCGTATCCATTGAGAAAATGAATGAAAACCTCGTCGGTTAATATTGAATAAACGCATGAAAAGCCAACGATTTCATAATTCACCTACATTTTCCGTGTCTTCACACTACACGTAACATGCTCCGCAGAGACTCCTGAGGGCAGGGATGGTGAGCCGGTGCAGAGAATATGCATACGTGTGCACTTGTTAGCCGCTTTTCATCGTATACGGAGGCCTAATTAGACGATAACAGAGTCGGTGTGTGTCACGGGGGATTATCCCGTCAACCCTGATTCAGCGTCTTGTTTATCTGGATTTGATGTAACACGGTGTGTTTATGACTTTCTTACCTGTTGATCTGTTTTTCAATCCTCATCATTGCTTTTTGTTGAGTCTTGATAAGTCTGAAGTTGTATTCGGGGCATATGACCATAAATATTTTTTGCGAATTTGTGAATGGTCCCTATCTCTAAATCCCGCCCCCGCCCCCACGCCTAATCCTAACCCTAACCTTTGTAGGGGAAAACAGGGGAGTCGTAATCTCACGGGGAGTCGGATTTTGACACAACACCGGCATTGACCGACCCAATATGTACTTTACTGTAACAGCTCATAGAAACAGTCGATAATGATGCATCTATGTATATATATCTATGGTAAGAACAATGTGAAAATGTCAGGCGCGCCATTACAACAGAAATCCTCCCCACCACGGCTACAGCTTCTCGGTAAACGCAGTGTTTCCCATTCATTCCTAATTTATCTCGCCAGTGCTAGTCGGGAATGGGGGAGTCATAATTTGGCAGGAGTCATTTTTCGGCACAACACCGGCAAAGACCTCGTGTTCGCGGGGCAGTAACGTTACTGCCGACATTTTCCCACGGAATGAAAGCTAAGGTTTATTTAAAAAGATGCCAAGAGAGGCAATCCCTGTTCTGGTGTTGTGCAGAAAAATGACTCCTGTCAAATTATGACTCCCCCATTACCCACTAACATTAGTCAAAATTCGGCACAACACCGCCGCAGGGATCGCCTGCCTTTCTCAGCGTCCAACCTGTGCAGTGAGTGGCAGGGTACGTACGGTGCCCGACTCGTGAATAAAAGCGTTTCCAAAACCTGCCACTGTTATCGCTGTTTGGATATACAGTATAAACCTGAAAACAGCTATCTGATAATAAGCGCATGTCAGACACGCGGTTATAAATCAGAACTGACAAGAGAAACAGAAACAACGGCGTTATTGGGCAATACACTGTATTAAAAGCGAATGTTCAGAGAGTACAAGTGAAACGGGCATAAAGTTGCACCCGCGGTGACGTCACAAATATGTCAATTAGCGTGTGATGTCATCCAGTCCCACAGTTCAACAAAATCCTAGCGGTAACGCTGAATGTTTTACTTTTTGTGTACTTGCTCAATAACTGACTTATTTCTAACCAAAGAAAGTTACAGATTTCAGCTTAAATACAGTATGTGACGTTCGGCTGGTCCACCATTGTTTACTATCTGTATGTTCGTTCAGTGCGATGTCAAAGCAGCTAGCTGGGAGCTGGGTGATTTCATGGTGTGCGTATTGGCAGATGAATTTCAATTCCACCGAGAAATGTTCTCTGCCGCTTCAGCTTAGTGGAAATTAGAAATATTGACTGTAATTGGCATCACCTCCCAGTGGCGTCTCTGCCCGCCGAGGGACACAGGCCGACATTTATTTTGAACACATGAGTGGTTTTAATTATTACAGCATTTCATCAGGGCCTATCAGTGGCACGACTAGTGCTGCTGAGTTTGAAGCGGGCATGATTAACACACTCTCATAAGCGGAGAAATCTTTCATTACCTCTTTTCGTTTAAACATAGCATTAGTTTGTAAGTCCACGCATCTCTTTAAACTGCACGCTACGTTTGTTTCAGCACAGAGGAAAATGAAGCTAAATGGAAGCGCGGTGTTGCCAGTTGATTTAAAGGGATACTGCACCCAAAAATGAAAACTATGTCATGAATTACTATGTTATTTGGAAAAATAACATTTCTGGGATATCATTGACTACCATAGTAGGAAAAATTTAGTCAAAGGTGCCCCAGAACTGTTTGCTTTTCTAAATTCTTCAAAATATCTCATTTTTTATTATACAGAACAAAAAAATGATACAATAATATTTCCTACTATGGCAGTCAATGATGTTCCATAAATGTCAGTTGTTAACATTCGTCCAGTTATCTTTCTTTATGTTTAACAGAACAAAGAAATGTAAACATGAAAGAATTTCAGCCTTGAAGTCTGTAAATGATTTCAGATTATGTCATACTCTAATTAGCATATTTACAACATCATTGCTTTATATTTGCATTTCGTCTGCCCTAACAAAACAAAAATCTGGAAATCATTATGTTAAATACAATGCAATATTTTGAATAACATACATTTACATATATTGAAACCAAGTTCTTGTATTTTTCATCACATGAAAAGCGACAATTTCTTTAGCATTTATTAATTATAATAAATTGTATTATATTAACAATGTATTATTCCATATATTTTCAAATATATATTCAATGTTTTTATTTATTCACAGTTAATATATAGGAAAATAGATTTCCTTTGCTTAAGGATGGTGTCTTCACTTTATAGCCGTTCTGTTGTTCTCATTTAGAATGCATGTTTTTTTGTTTTTACTGTCAGACAATGGAACAAGCAGGAAGTAGTGACTAAACACGACCTAGAATTAGTTGCTAGAATTATAGGTGCTGTTTTGAAAAGTCGCTAAAGGGGTTTCATTAAAGTCGCAAAGTTGACAACACCGAGCCCATGTTTTTGGGTATATGTTGTTTTTAATGTACAGTATTTTCAAAGCAATATAACAGCAGCACAACCCACTAAACAGATGGTCCGTCTGTGTGCCCCTCATAACCCCGTTTTCATTTGCATCAGGTTAAACACGATGTCTAATGACTATGCAATACCGGCAAAAGTTTAGAGAGTTAAACTTTTTGAAAGCATTGAGATGTGCGCCCCAGCCAAACACATTTCATGCTGTCTAGTCTTTAGCCCTGCAAGGTAAAACTTCAGTGTGGTTCGCAATTACGGCTGTAATTCAATTGAAACTTAATCACCCGCCTCAGAAAGTAGCAATAGAGCTTGCGCTCTAAACCCGCAGTGATTCTGAATTACACTCCAACCACCGCTAGATCTCGAATTGTTAGAGCTTGTCGTGCACCCAGCAGTGGGTGACAGGCCGTGAAGTGCTTGTTTTTGAATTTCAGCTTATGTATTAGATCAAGTGCGTAGCTAAGAACCGAGAACTATTGTATTTGTGATGTCGTAGCAATAGAGAGGAAGCGTGTGGTTCGGCATTGATACGACTGCTTTTCAGAAAAAGAACAAATAAAACGGAATCAAAAGATATTCATCGGTTGTTAAACGTTCTTTCCGCTTCCTTTCAGACGGGATATCCAAAATTTGATTCAGAAAAACAGCACGTGTTGTATCATTTCAAGTGTTGCTCAAAGAGACTTTGAAGGGTGACTCAAAGCGCCGTGCGCTAATTTATGTTATCTGCGCTTTCTGTGGCTGTGTTTCTTGGTGAAAAGTGATTTTGTTCTCTCTATAACCCACACACGCATACTCTTATCCACAAATGTAGGCACATTACCGAATGCAAATGTAGCCTAGTTGAATGTCCTCCCATGCTAATTGGAATATATTACCTTTAATGTTTCCGCTGAGCTGGTGGACAGGTTTTCCCCCGACGTTTCCACGGCCCGTAAAATGGAACCGGGGATTTTTTACTGAACTCGGCTTAAAAAACGTACTATTCTTTGATTCGTATTATTTTCATTTCCTCAGAAAAACATCTATGGGGCAGTGAACTGCATTGCCTGCACCTCTGTTAGGTTAGTGATTTGGGGAGACCCTATGATTTTGGCTTTAGATTTTTTCTAAACACCTGTTAATATCGAACAACACCAAGGGCGAGAAGAATGAATGACTCCTTTACTTTTATTTAATCGAAATCTCAAAAAGAAACCCACTTATGATCAGTGTTGGGTGTAACTAGTTACTAAGTAATTAGTTACTGTAATTTAATTACTTTTCCCTTGAAAAAGTAAAGTAAGGGATTACTCTTATTTTTTCTGTAATTTAATTACAGTTACTTCTGATGTAATTAAACTAAATACTTTTTGTAATATATGTGTGTGCAATAGTGGAATTGGCATCAAAATTCAAAGTCTAACTTTAAAATCTGTGCTTTAATGTATAATTCTCACATTTGTAATACTTTGGTCAGTTAATAATACTACTTTATGTAGTTTAATATTATTTATTTGAATGAATTAAAAGAGCCGTTTCATGTCTATCCTTCAATCACTTAACTAATCAAGGTTGATATAAGATATAGAAAGTAATTAGTAATAAGTAATGAAATACTTTTTGGAGAGAGTAATTTGCACAGTAATCTAATTACACTATTGAATATGTAATTAGTAACTAGTGATTAATTACTTTTTCAGAGTAACTTACCCAACACTGCTTATGATACACACAGTACATGTCAAATATACACCCGACTTTCTTTCTCATAAACATATGGATGAGAATATGGATACACAACTGATTACTATGCGGTTTTTGATGGGTTTTTAGTTTCCTGATAGGGTTTTCGGGTAGTTGGTTACAAGGTCAATATAAATCTGTGAGAGTAGATGTTGACCCACATTAAAGTGATAGTTCACTTCATTTATTTATCATTTATTCCCCCTCATGTCATTTCAAACATGCATGGCTTTCTTTCTTCTGCAGATCACAAAAGAAGATATTTTGAAGAATGTCGGTAACCGAGCAACGGCGTTACCCATTGACTTGCGTTGGTTATAGTGTCCATACAATAGAACTGAATGGGTACCGCCATTCTTCAAAATATCTTCTTTTGCGTTTTGCAGAAGACAGAAAGTCTTGAAAGGTTTGAAATGACAAAGGGGCGAGTAAATGATGAGAGAATTTTCATTTTGGGTGAACTATCCCCTTAAAAAAAATTAATAAAAACATTTACATTTTATGTGAGTGTAATGTCACAGAATGAAACCTAACAAAATAGAAATGACATTTTATTCATTAAAATAGAAATATTAATTATTCTGTTATTACAAATGAAGAAGAGATGTTTTCAACATAATATTTAGCAGATAACCAATTATTTTATTAGATCACAATGTGAAAATCAAGTGGGATTTAATGGTTTACATGGGATATTATATAAACTGACCTAAACCGGTTCCTAGTGGTTCTGGATCTGAGGTTAATTGGCACTCGATGAGAAATGACATGTATCGGCATAATGCGATGTGGGTGATCCGTAGCCTTTGCATCTGAACCACGCTGAAATCGATCTCGGGCCTGACCTGCATTAACCTTTTACTGATCCATCAACCGGAGACCTCGTGCATCCCACATGCCCGTGAATGTAACGAAGTCCTGGTGAACACTTTATCTATCATTCAGTTTCATCTCAAGCACTCTTCAAGCTTATGACCTCTCGTCTGTGACGTAATCGTGCCATATTTCCAATTCACACACGCAGGTAAATTGCACTTTTGGAGAGAGGAGGAACTGATTGTGGTTGATGGTGTAGACCTTTGTAAGGGTCAAGGAAGGTACGAATTGAGTTGTACATTACATACGTCATGGATTGAGCCGGGGGTGAATCGTGAGTTATGACGTCCGAAATGTCAGCTTGTCTGTTTGTGGAGGACCAGTTGGTGGATGCGGATGAGATTGTGGGGATATCCCCGACAGTTGCGTTCGGGTTACGTTGATATATTGGCGTTAAAATGCATCAGTCGCAGGAATTTTTATGCTCCCTATTAAATTCTTGTTTTCCTCCTGCAGCATTATAAACGTGTTGCGGTGCACAATGCAGAAAACTGTCACCTCTGTAAAGGTCAGGTGTGTAAAATCAGACGCCTTTATTCCGGAGAAACATAAAAGGACTGAAATGACTGAGCGAACCCAACAGAATGAGGATATCAGCAGATGCCACACTAACTTTCTGTGTCAAGAATTTAAAACTATATGACGTATACTACGAGTATGCCAGAGCACTTCATTAAGAAGCACACATACTGTAAGAAAATCCAATTCTTTGGAGTTCTGCATAGCTCTCTGTACACAGTTTCTATGTGGGTCTCTCTGCTCACAAGCTTGATTTAACTTGAGCATCACGTAGCTCAGAATCACATGATGTGCTTTTCGATGCCTTGGTGCACTTCAGAATAACTTACCGATCCCACAGATAGAGCGCATATATTCTCCAGAGCCACATATATAAAAAAAACCATCAGAAGAAATCATTAAATCCTGTTGCTGTGAACAGGGTGTTTACATAAAGTTCTTAAAGGTACAGCAACAAAAATGACTTGAAGATTGAGCTATACCGCTTTAGTGAAAACACATTTGGGGTTATCGTGTGGTTTCAGCATTGTTTACTACGTGCTGTAATGAAATTACTTTTTCCTTGAAATAAGTGGATAAAGGGCAATTGAATTACAGTTACGTATTGTGCGCATGCATTACATTATACTTTCAACAATTTTGTATAAAGCAATATTGACTTGCATTAAAGTCGGCATGAGATTAAAAATGATCAGTCTAATTGTTTTACATACTGGTAAAGTATTCATTACAAATTATTTATCTGTGCACATCATTATTTTTTAAAAACTAAGTTGCACTTGTAATCTTTAAACAAAAACGTTAACATCTTCCCCCTCTCGAAATGACCTCTCTTCACTAGGAACGGCGTGAGGGCAGGGCTGCAATGACTGACAGATTGCAAACTGGCATTCAAATCTTTCACCTTTTAACGATCCAATCAGTTGTCGGTGGATGAAATCAAGTCCCGCCCTACATTTTTTTTCTCATATGCACAATGGTAACCTCTTAAAATCACTAATGTTACACAACTCTTTAAATTACAGCATAGAACAGAATACTAAACAATTATAAGCCTCCTCCCGTTGTAATCTTGACATAAATACATAAAATAACACTTTATTTCGAGATTTACTTCCGTTATCCAGTCCACACAAAGCATGCTGGGAATCGCTCTGACGCAAGGGTGTAACTTTGGTTTGAGAAGTGGGGGGGACCCAAAGTGGGGGAAAATGTTTTTGATTTGAATCCTATCACAAATAAATTGATTAAACCATAACCTTTATATAACATTTTTTCCCCTGATTTTTTTAAACTCTATCAGTTCAAATAAACCTACCATAACAATTATAGACCCTTCATTTCTTTGTAAGCAGGCACACTTACAAAATCAGCAGGGGATCAAATAATTATTTCCCTCACTGTATGAAATGCAACATGATATGGATGTTGTACCAGCAAAAGTCAATTAGTTTAATTTAAATATGCAAGTAATTAATAACTTTTGTTTGGAGTAACTTACCCAACACTGGGCTTCAGGAGATACTGAATACTGTACAGACAATACCAGTGTTGATTTTGTCCTTTAGGACAACTGGTGTCCTCTGGTTTTGTCAGCGTTCTTTCTTCTGCTCGAGCGTCTTTGCCATTTGCTTTGATTTGATATGATATTGCAGATATTGAAGCGTTCGTATTGCAGTTTGTTTGTGACGTTTCTCATTTGTGGATGCAAACTGTTTTATGTAAATGAGTTCTGTGAACTACTATTATGATATTTGAATTGTGCTTTTTTGTCCTTTTGAAGTTTGACAGCCTCAGTCGTCATTTAACTTCCGTTATATGACAAAGAGTGTCCGTTTCCTTCACGAATCCCCACAGCAAAGAAAACGTCATGGGTTTGGAACAACAAGTGTGTGAGTGACAGACTTTTCATTTTTTTGTCTGAATTACTCCTTTAAAAAGATACTATATTTCCCAGTAAGCCACTCAATGGAGCATGCGTGGCAATGTCATTTCTAGATAGCATATACAGAGTGTGCGAGGGCGTTACCTCTTTCTTTATCAGTGTCAAGAACCATTAAATGTGCTTGCCAGTGAGAGAGGGAAGATGGACATTTTGACAAAGACAAGTCGAGAGAAAGGCGACAGTGATAGCGTCAAAGAATTTCTCCTCCTGCGGCGTGAACGCTCGGTCTGCCCGTGGTGGAGAATGTTAATGCGACTGCAGCTCCACGGCAGGGATTTTCTACTCAACCCCTGAGAGCCGACCGACACGAGGGGCAACACAAATACACCAACACACACAAATTACAACCATGGGAGCTCCTCGTAAACAGCAGATGGGGAGGCGTAAATGCACGGGTATGTGCAGCATGCAAATAGATGATATGTACGAAATACACAAATCTGCTCACTGGAGATCACAGTCGGGGTTAAATGCCCACAAGGTGAATAAACATCTTTGAACATTGATTTCTGAGTCATTGATTGACAGGAGTGCCGTGTAGTAACCCAGAGGCGAAAACTGACGCTTTATTTATAGATTTAATTACATTCGTCATTCAAAAGGTTTCAAGGCATGAAACGACAGGTGTTATAACTGATAAAATGTTCATTGTGTTCTAGGGGAGGTATACGTGTACATCATCCTGTTTGTGAATACATCACTGCATGGAATGAGCGAGCCCAACAGTCCAATAATGTCAAAATATTTGCAGAAGGCAGATGAATATGAGAAAGGTAAATCTGAGGCGTGGTGGATGCTGACATGTTCGTACCGACAACAAGACGAACATTGCTATGCTGTTTCAAGCAATTAAACAGCAGAGATCTAGAGAACAGCCGCAGAATCCTAATAAACAAAATCTGCTGGCACATCACGTAACCAGTGACCCTCGCCAAGACAGATTTACTAACCTAATGTTCATAAATGTTATATGCTAATGAACACTTTCACATCCCAGTTTGGGATCCCCAGATGTTTCAGTCTGTTAACCTGATGTGATTGATGCAAGGCAGATTTCTGTGGCTCTGACCATGGTTCATAAACTTTTTTTGATAGTTAAAAGAACTGCAAAAATTCAACAAAAATTTACATCTAGTTGCCAAAAAGGTCAATCAGGGGGCATAAAATAAAGTAAAATGATGTGAAATCAAATAAAAAATGTATATAAAATAAAATACAAATTATATCAATTAAAATGGAATAAAATACAAAATCAAATCAAATACAAAATTAAATATAAAATAAAATAAAAAATAAAATAACACAAGATATGAAAAAATAATAATAAAGTAATATAAAAAATAATAAAATAAAATAGGAAAAATTGTCACACCACAGCTCCAGAAGTATAGAAAAATAATTTTGTGTACTTCTGCTAAGAACAAGCAAACGATTGTTTTACTTTTGGAGCCATGAGCACCTTTATTATTCTTTATTACACGGCTCGTTGAAATGCTTGATTTTGATTGGCCATTTGCAGGTTCCTTATTCCCAGATAACAACCTCTAAAAACTAATAACACACGGTAACCCAGATGCAGCAAATATTTTGACATGTTATTAAAAGATAAATTTACATTTAATTTGTCAAAAAACCTATGACATTATATTTACAAATGATTAAACCAAATTGCCTGTTCGTGATATCTGAACGCCGTTTCTTAACGAAAGTAAACGACTTTTCCTAGCGGAAGGTCTGCATTCGGTAAAAATGAGCTCATAAAATATTTCAAATTCACATTTCATGTCGTTTTTCTCTCATTTGGCAAGTTGCATGTAATAAGCGGAATAATGTACAAGACATCACACTTCGCTTTGCGTCGGGTCCTGATCACAACACTGTCGGGGTTTATTTCTGCGATAACAACCGGCTGCCTGTACATTATCCCTAATATTATGGATTTTAAATTCTCACATAAAATAACCTGAACAAGATAACTGGCCAAGAACAGATCCAAATAAATTACTTGAATACTTTGTCAGTTTCACATGTAGTGATTTTTGTTACCAATAATAAACAACAGAATATAAATCAATTATGGCTGATGGATTTTCTTCAAACGTCTGGAGAGAAATGATGAAAGTCAGAAATATAACGATGACTGATTTCCTCTGAGACTTAAATATTTTACAAGACATTCTCAAGGTTAATGCAGGTCGTTCTCATCTTTTGCACTTATGGTCAGTATATTCTCGTATATATGCCACGGTGCAGTTCCTGTTTGGCCAGTACCTTTCTCGGTCAGATCTTAACCTAGACCGTAAGGTGCCACGACTCTTGGACCACATTAAATGTGACAGTGAATAAATTGTCTTGTGGAACAGCAGTGATTCACTTCACGGATCTTACAGGCTTGATTTCAGAAATATTGCTATTCAAATCACATTTCCTTGAGTCCCATCGGATGGCTACAGTGCTTCGAATTGAATTCAGAACTTTCATAGAAGTGATTTCTCATGGCATGACGGTTAAACTTTTGGAATCAGGAAGTGAAATGAAATTGCATGTGAAACATTTAATGTAGAGTTATGCAATGTGCAAAGCGTGAAGGTAGTGAAACATAGTGAACGCACACTAAAGTCAATGACAGGTGCATCTCTCTCTCTCTCTCTCTCTCATTTCCATTTAGATTTAGGTCGTAATACACTCTGGGACATCTGGTTCATAACGGTACATTATATTTCTTCCCTTTTGTTTTTATTGTGCTGTATGTCCAGGTCTCTTGATGCTTCATTTAGTTTATTTTAGTTTAAAATATTTTCTTTTATTGGAGGTGAAGATGATCAGTCAGGATAAATCCAGAACGATTTAGAAACCAGGAGTAGCAAAGGCTGCATGAAAATCTCTACTTTGTGTTTCACAGAAAAACAGCATATGAGTTTGGGACATGTAAACGGTGAGTAAATGGTGCATTTCATTTTTTAGTGAACCGTTTTTTAAGAGATCCTGCTTATGCACAATTCAATACCATATGGCTGAATCCATAGGAAAATATTTTCAGTTTACTATAGTTAAACAATGGTAACCAGAAATTATCCATGGTTTTGCAACTATAGTTTAACCATATTATTTGTAGTAAAATTGTGCTTATACCAGAGTTGTTATTTAGTTTTATTAATATTTCACATTAGCTTTTATTTTTATATTTTTTAAATGTTGATTTTAGTTACATTTTTAGCAATTGTGTTATATGCTTTTGTCATTTTATTATTTGTTTATCTTGCTACAGTATATAAGATTAATTTTATTTTTTGGTTTATTATAATTTTAGTGCCTTAAACTTATTTCAGTTTATTTCTAAGAAAACATTTCAATGTTTTGTGTAGTTTACGTTTTTCCAAACAATTATTTAATTTGATTTCCACAAACAGAAACATTTTTCAAGTTTTCATTTTAGTAAACTAAAACAACCTTTACACAAGGAGAAATACTTAAAATCTCTCTCACAAATACAGAGAACATCATATTATGTCTCTCTGTCCCCTCTTTCTCATTTACTCGTCTCTCTCCTTCTCTGGCTTAAGGGACATTCACACCAAGCATGATAACTATAAACTATAATGATAAGTCTTTTAGTGCCCATTCTTTATGCAGTTTTACATTTTATATGCACTGGATTTTGATTGCCTGTCAAAGTTTTCTCATTCATCAGGAACAAAAAACCCCACTCTGAACATGATTGTTGTAGTTGTGGTAGGGATGCTGCTATTCAGTTCAATTTTGAATGGTTTTAAAAACCTTATAGTTAACGTCCTTGGTGTGAACGAGATTCTCTAATGCTTTTCTCAAAGTCACCTGAACATCTGCATCATACAGTAGCAGGTATCCCAAACACCTGTTCATGAGCAGACTTGCATCTGTTGGGTCTGATAGGAGTGCTTCCTCTGGTACCGTGTCATGCGTCTCTCATTAGTGATGCGTCTCCAGGTCAGAATGCCGTCTGTCGTTCAACCTGTCTCACCTGACGGTACCCGATCTAACGCCCTTGCCGGAACCGTTAGGCACGGCCCACCCCTTTCCCCCCATACCGTCTGTTTCCTTCGGGTTACAACTACAAGGTTTTACAGGCTTAGAAGATCATTTTGTTTGTGATAATTAAGTTCGTGGTTTGGTATAAGACTTGTGGACATCTAGCAGATAACAGATCAATGAAGACCTCTGTGCCGTACCTGGACAGGTGGGATGTCCTGACACCCCTATCTGGTCTATCTGGCCTCTCTGTGTTTAGGAGATCAATGTGAAGGGTTTAGGAGGTAGTTTGGGATTGAATGAAGACTATGTGGCTATCTGAAAGCTTTTTGTTCTCCAGCTGTGTTGCAGATAGGAGATGTTCATCTAATGATGGCTCGAGTCAGATACATCAGGATTCTTCACAGCTTAAAGGAACGTTATAAAAGTCAATGGAAAGCACAGAATATAAATCAGGTTGTGAACCTTGAACTGAAGAAACGACAGTATGCGTCTAATCATTTATTTAGATTTTTGTTTTATATTTATAAACAGATATGTTGTGTGGTTTATATTTTTCTTGTCTTACACAATGATATACATTTTTATTCCAATTTTGAGGCGACTCAATCTCGCAGAAATCGTTGTAATTTAACGTGACACTAGTTTTTGAACACCTGTGTCATTGAACTGCATTTTGAATTTGTAACGTGACATTGTAACCTGAATGTAGCAAAATTGAGTGTGTACTCCTAGTGCAGGTGCAATAAATAGAAAAAATAAACTAGTTAGAAAAATGAATAACAATAATTGAAAGAAAAAAGGATATACAGATATATACACAACAGTAGTCATATTAGTGATGTCGATTGTGATTTAAACTTGTGTTTTTTGCTCCATGGACAACCCAAAGGTCTTTGCACTAAGAACACTATATACACTTCCATAATGTACTTAAAGTGCTCTGTTGTCACACATTAATTTTGCACACTCTTAAAAAAAAGGTGCTTCAAAAGGTTCTTAGATGCCATAGAAGAACCTTTAACATGTGAAGAACTTTTTGGTTTCAAAAAGGTTCTTTATGGAGAAAGTAGGTTCTTCAGATTATTAAGAAGTAAAAAAGAGATGGTTCTTTAAAGAACCTTTGACTGAATGGTTCTTTGTGGAGCCAAAAATGGTTCTTCTATGGCATCGCTGGTGAAGAACCTTTTAAGCACCTTTATTTTTAAGAGTTACTAAAAATATATATTTTTGTACTTCTGTTATGATGTCTCTAAAGACTTTTTTGTATGTTAAGTGCAAAGTTAGTGCGTAAAAAAAGGCACTTAAAGTGTAGTATTGTGCACTTCTTTTTTTATCTAGCTTACTCAATTAGTTTATTGATAAAAAAATGTTTGCGCTTTTCATAGAGAAGAGCCTTTTATCTCTCTGTTTTTTCTCCTAGACAGAGATGAATGAGGTTAAACGAACAACAAAAATGTATACTCTTACCAAAATCTCACGGGTCTTAGATCAGATAATAGGTCATTTTATATGTCACCTCTGAAGCTTTGACCCAAACTCAGATTTGCCAAAATGACAACCAATTCTGTAAAGTTTAGAGGTTTGAATAATATGCACTTGAACAGTTTTATTGTTGTGTATTTTTACTGCATGTCAGCATGCTCATATCTGTTTTTATTTCTTCTCTTTCCTGTACAGCATAAACTTCTGAGAAAAGAGTTCAGGCTCAAATCAAACATTGCCGAGAAATTGTTTAAGTCTCCAGAGCTATAAAAAAGACATTTTCTAATCTTCTGGGTTTATACAAATAGTATTTGAAACATTTTGAGGAACACACAAACAAAACACAGTCCGTACAGTGTGTCCATAAGTCTCTCGTACCCAAAGCAAAAGAGATTATAAGAAAGAAATTGACTTGAACCATATTGTCTGTTTTTATTATTATTGTTTTTTAAAATTGTTATGATTGAACCCTTAAAGGGAGTCAGAGATGCTCATTTAAAAAGTCTCCTCTTCATAAAAATGCTAATCCGCGGCTATCTGATGAGGTGAATTCTTTTAAAACTGACTTCAGATGTAATAAGAAAGGCTCACCTGCGGTTAGTCAAACACACTGGGGGATATTTGGATATGACTCTAGATGATGAGATTTCAGGAAAAATCATTAGAGGAACGATCTGGTTTTGGTGTTCTGCGGTTTGCTGTGTTTGAGATGGGTCTATATAGTTTTTGACTGGAGATTTAGATTTCAGTTACATGGACGTCTCGGGGGACGCTGGCAAAATAATGCTTCTGTGTGTGCTTGAGAAGGAAGAAGAGAAAGAAGTGTACATCAAAGGTTACTTGCGTTCTCCTCTGATAGCTCCTCTGCGCTTTAATACTTTGTCATGAAACGCACACAGTCATGACACTTTTACAAACGAACGGACCCTTTTATTCCATCTCTGCATCGCTCTCCTTTGCTCTTTTATCTATTAGCTCTATATTAGATTGATGTATTTTTGCGTGTTAAGTGTTTAAGATGAGGACAATGTTTTCTCTGCGGGACCCTGATACCGCAATGAATACCCAATGCAGAATTCAGTGCAGAATGTTCAGACGTCCAGGTCAAACATATTTCTGGTCTTTGGTCTTGGTAGCATGTTATCAAAATGTCAGACAATAAGAAGTTTAACCTCTGAAACAGGGTTGCCAGATCTGCGTAACAAAATTATCCCAATTGCCAACCCAAAACTAGCTCAACGATGCCGTCCCTAATAACAAAACTCAAAAAATGCCACTTCTGTACTTAAAATACACATTTTACAGACCCTGGTATGCATTACACACAATTTCTTCTTTAATATCACGCTATAAAAGACTGGTTTCATAAATAACTTTATAAAATGACCACTGACCACGTTTACATGGACAACAATAATCCGATATTAACACGAACCTAACACGATATTAATCCTCTGAAATGATTTTTCCTTTACACCCAGCATAAAACACGCAGTTTTCGCGATTCATTTAATTTGTAATAAAAATCATTTCTAAAAACGTATCTTAAAGGCTTTTAAAAAGCATTAAAGGTTTTTATACAACTGTAGCATTCAGCGTTGTCTTAAAATGCTGCGTAAGTTGTCAGCTCTCTAGGATTTTAAATGCATGAGACTGAAGGGAGATATAAATGCTCCACTGAAACCACAAACACAAGTTCTTCTTGTCAATAGCAGTAACAAATCCATTAGACGACGACAGGGAAAGGTTACCTTGAGCTGCCTCTGAATGTCTGTGACGGAAGCAATCAATTAAAGACACAGAATGCTTCAATAAATAGCGAGGAAACAACGCTATTGTCAACAATTAAATGCATGTTTTGAGCAAGTCAGGAGTCTGTCAAATTTAGATTCATTTGGATATAATTTATTATCAAATTCAGATAACTTACTTGCTATTTATCAAGCTGTTGTTTTAGATTGTATGATGAGGTATTTTTAACAGGTCTGTTCTTATGGGATCTTATTTAGTCTTATTTACAACCTTTAAAATGATGTAATATACTGTGATATGATATAAAATGCAAGTCTTCTAAATCCATGTGACTTGGGTCTGTTTCTTACACAAAGCTATCTTAAATCTTTAGACGACAGAATGTGTGATGTTATGGACTATTTCAAATTTTTTTAATTGTATGGTGGTATGCATTTGCTAGTTTTCGTGCGGTTCACAATAATTTCAATGTTAATTTTTCTTGTCACACAGATATGACCTCCTCCTGTTTAACATGCTGTATCCGACCTTACTTTGAGCCCCTTCTTGTCCGGTGAGTCCTACAGAATGAAGGTGTGTCTTTTTTGTTCAATAAAACTAAAGAATCACCCAAATTTTCTGTTATATCAAGCTTGATGATTTCCTCCTTAAAGTTCCACAATTTGCAGTTCATTAAGTGTTTAAAGCTTTAGGAACATCTCCAAACCATTACAGGCTCATTACAATAAACAACAACACAGCGTTGGTCTTGAACTTCAGCATTCAGCAGAGGTAATTAACTGAGCAATTGTGAGGTCAAAACAGTTGAAGAAGCAACGGAGATGAATTGCTGTTTGGTTTGGGGTGACTCGGACCGTGCAGCTTTGCTCAAGGGTGAATTCATGGCTTTGAGCCAGAGGCGGTGACTTCAGCCAGATGACGACACTTGATTGTAGTCAATATTATACCTTAAGATTTGTTATTTTCTTCAGCGGCCAAGAAGACGTGGATATTTAAAGGAGCAATGTGGAGATTTTAGCGGCATCTAGTGGTGAGGTTGAGAATTGCCGCAAACGGCTCATTCCACTGCTCACCCCTCCCTCCCTTTTGAAGCATTATGGTGGCTGACACAGGACTAAGATGTTGTCACGTTTTCACTTCTTTGCCGAAGGAGATAAAGTATTTACGAAACGCGCTCTGCAGAGCAGTTTATTTGTTTAGGTCTACTGTAGAAACAACAGTATACCCGAGGTGTTAGTAGAAAGAAATAGCTCATTCTAAGGTAATACAAACACAACGCTTCATTATGCAATGTCTTAATACACCTCTGAAGACGTAGTTATGTATATTAAATTGCATTTCTGTCAATAGATCCTCCAAAAAATCACACACAGCACCTTCAATAATACAAAAAAGGACAGTAAAACACCTTTATTGGATTTTTTAGAAAGATATTAGGCTTAAACATATACAATACTGTTTGCATATTATATATACAGCAAATACATTTGTACTACCGATGTCCACAAAAAATTCTATCATTATTTACTTGGGTGTCAGTGGAACAGTGGATCTTGTTAAATTCCACTGTCAGCATCCAAATCTAGCAGAAAACGTATTGCAATTTTTCTTTATAAGTCATGCAATGCCTGCTATGTGCTGACCTCTCAAATCGATATTTTCAAAGCAGGTCTGACATCATGACATTTGGTTACAAGACATTACATTTGACTGACGTCTTACCTGCGGCATAGATGCATCATTTGATCCGAGAATTACAGTGAAAATAAAGATTATCAGTGAAAAATGATCATCGGTTTTAGTGTGTTCAGTACACCAATTGGCTTTTTCGTATTTTTGTCTTAAAAAAAACACAGCATTTTTATTCCTATGGAAAGTCAGTGGGGACTTTTTTTGGTGAACTATTCCTTTAAAGGAAGTGTTGCGTCACAGGTTTGAGTCTCAGAAAAAATAAGTATATACCTCGAATGCACTGCAACTCGCTTTGGATGCATAAATATGAAATATAAATTAAACCATTTCAATTTCATTTTTGGTTGCTCACTTCTTTTTTTAAAGTACAGTGTATAAACACAACCGGCAAAATGAAGCCAGAAACTCATTTTGAGTGCCTTACTATTACCATTACCATTAACACAATTTCACA
Organism: Triplophysa rosa; assembly: GCF_024868665.1. Classification (NCBI taxonomy): domain Eukaryota; kingdom Metazoa; phylum Chordata; class Actinopteri; order Cypriniformes; family Nemacheilidae; genus Triplophysa; species Triplophysa rosa. The sequence continues at coordinate 32,781,913 of NC_079891.1, read as the reverse complement.
TTTTAATATTATATATTAATGATTGTAATTAAATTGTTTAATTTGTCAAGTAATGAATGGTATTAGAGGATTAGTTCACTCCAAAATGCAAATTTCCTCAGGATTTTCCTGAAGAAAAATCCTTAATTTCTTTTTTAATTTCTAACATCTTGGATGATATAGGGGTGAGTAAACAGGACATTTTTATTTTGGGGTGAATTAATCCTTAAAATGTTTACTATAGGCATCCTAGTTGAATGCAGTGCTATCATTAGCCTATAAAAAACACGAGTTATTTTCAAGATTGCTAAACTCAACCTGTCCACACGTCCATCACATACGTGTTGAGTGAGCAGGCTGGAACTGTCCATCATTTACTAACCTTGATTGTATCTGTATCTCAGCTGTCTTCCTCTTATCTGCCAGGCCAAAGCAAAGCAGAAGAAGATAAGACTTGGACTACAAGGGCAACTTAACCCTACACCCACATCTGAGACTGAGCGAGTGTAAGTCGCTGACAAGACACCCTTTCAATCTGTCACAGAGATCAACCGAGCAGAAGAACACGAGAGGCTTTGAAATCCTCCGGAGAGGATGTCTTAAAGGAAGGTTGGACGGCATTTATTTTCTAGTTCTGTGTGCTTCATTCACTGTGTACTGCAGAAGCACTTCTGGAACTGATCGTGTATCACATGATGATGTGTGCTTTTTGGCATTTTTGCCATTTTAATATTAGCTAAAAGAATATGATGTATTTCAGACGGGTGATCAAAAATGCAAAATCTGTCTCAAATGCATGTTGAGATGTTTTTATCGTAGTATATTGCTAAAGTTTGCAGAAAGCCGGTGCTTTAAAGAATTCACTGCTGTATTTCTGTTCTCATTTTTCAGCATCATCGGAAAAAACATTTTCCCTTAAAGCGACAACGAGCCGTTTTTTCGACCTTAAAATAATCTCTCTAAAATTATTTTAGTCGTAGGACAACTCTTAACTGGGCGAATTTTACCGGTGCTTCAACCTAAGCAGCCCTCTATCGGCTGAAATCACACTTTGGTGTGCGGGTAGGTTCACAAGCCCCGCCCATCACCTGCTTTACGTCACGTTTTACTCATAGCCTGGGTGAAGTTAGCCAACATCTAACAATACGACGAGACCATCTAGTTCAATGCAAGTCTCCAAACCATCACCATGGCAGAGCCTGCAAAAAACTAAAGAGGGTTTTGTCGGAGGAAGCGACACTAGGCCGATCACGAATCAATATCGGACGGGCTTACACTCAGTGGCGCGAGCTGAAAGAGGCAACAGGTTGCAAAACTGATGTAGACCTAGCGGTCCTGCTCCTGGATTTGTAAGTGTTATATGTACATATGTACAGCCGGTTACATCAGCTTTGTAAACAAATTCACGTGTATTGAGCTGACAACGGGGAAAATTTGCGACAGTATTTACGACACGTATCAGACAATTGCGCTTTTCAACCACCTGGGGAAACCATACACCAAAACGGCTCCTTGTTGTTTTAAAAGTTGTCTAAAACCCATGTAAAGCACCGTAGGCTCAAGAGGAAAATACTGCACCTGCAATTTGCTCACCAAGCCTGAAAAATGGCCAGCTTTTTCGAAAGCTTTACCTGAGCCAGGGTGTCCCTTTAAATCAAACCAGAGGCCCCGAAAGTGGAACACCGCGATTGTCCCCGGAGGCTTCAGACAGATCCCGACTCTGAAAACTCCAGGGGGTCAGAGAACGCTGGCAGGCGGAGGCGGGTTAGTTCAATAGATTAGAATCAGGACAGAAACAGCGAGATCACGGCTCGTATTAATCAATGGACGTATGAGAATACAACCAGATGAGAAACGAGAAGTCGGAGAAATAATCGGGGTGGGGCAGAGGGTGGTATTGGATTCGCATCTGTCTGTCTGACATTATCTGTGGCAGAATCTCCAGATTGCGGTGGTCTCACGACACCTCGGTGCCCTTCACACACTGTTACTCTACAACACACACACCTTTCTTCCATTAAAGTTCTTTTTATCCGTTTACTTCAAACAGCAGATTTGTCCCCAGTCAGTACCGGTCTTTTACAGTAACTTGAAGGTCAATGTTTCAATTTTTGACCTTTGCAGAGAAAAATATAATTTTGCAAGCACATTCATTTCTTTCATTAGAAAACTAACATTTTATTGAAAATATTTTGGAAATGGATTACGTGGACCAAATAACAAGTAAAAAGCATCTAATAAGAATCCAGCATTCCTTCAGTGTTGTTTTTAATGCTTCCCAGGGTAAGACCTCAAGAAGCTGGATGATAAAATGACAAGTGATTTGGACAATTCTAAAAAGGTGGCAACTTTGAAGATCCTAAAACATAACATAGTGTTCATTTATTTGGGATGATTTTAGCCACAACATAATTCCCACAGTTACAAGTTTCTTCATGGTTTTGATGAGCTTACTATTCTAAAATGTGGGGAAAATCTAAATAAACGAGTGTTTCCAAACTTTTGACTGGTACTGTACTTTAATATTTACTACATTAAGGTTCAAAAACATTCGCTGTAGTTTACAGACATTTTACAATGAGGTTAACAATGTCATTTCAACATTTATTTACCTTTGTTAATGTTAGTTAATGCCAATACAATCGTTCATTTTAGTTCAACATACAATGTTCGATATAATAATGTACAGTCAAAATTTTGAGATAACTCAAAATGATGATGAGTTTTATGTTTTATTGTGCTTTCTTGTGTTACTTAGCTGTATTTTTTGAGTTATTATTACTTAATTAGATATGCAGTTCGATTGATATGACTTGGAATGGACAATAAAAACATGAGTTTTGAACATCTGTTTTTGCTAATGAACTTTTCGTATATAATTAGCTACTCAACTTTATGACCAATAGCAGTTGATTTCTGAAATTGGCACGCCTCCAGAAAGAAAATTCACAACCCAAATAAAACTGACATCATCGCACATTGTGTCAACATTCATCTCATAAACATGATCATTCCCACATGTCTTGGAGGCAGAATTAGTTTGGCAGGAACAAAATCTCTTTCCCTCAACCTTTCGGAAATCTTTCATCCCAGTTCATCTCTCGCATCCTTTCATCGACTGTGGGTGAATAATCATAAATCACGCAAAATACCCCAGCATTGACTGCATGTTACCTTCACTTAATGTACATCTTTATCCTCCTGCCATTTTTCAGCTCCTGATAGATTAGCACCATTGACCGCATTCTTTTACCGCTGCTCTGGCACTGCTCTCATTAGTCGGGTGTATCGACAGAGACGCTGACAGACACCTGTGTACTGTGTTGTTGTGAATGTACGGATTTGGAGTGATGTGGTGCTTTAGCAATAATGTGTGTGTGCGAAGCTTAATGTAAGCTTCGGCTGGCACAATGTTGCTCTTTTGAAAGGAGATTTGGAGCAGGTCTATTCACTGGACTGCTTCGAGCAGAATGCTCATGATGGCTTAAAGGGGACATACATTGCAATCTCATGATATTCTTTCCTACATGAAGCACAAATTGAGAAGTTTCGGAGAATGTCCTGGATGTTTATTTTCTACCGTGAAGGTATTTGGGGGCATAGACTGCTCCCAAAATATTTTGTCCTATTTCTCATTTGCACCTCAAAAATTGATTTTTGCTCCTTGTTGAATTTATTTTATTAAGCTTATCTAATTTTGTGTTCCAGGACAAGAATAAACTAATACAACAACAAGGACGGTGAGTAAATGACAAATATAACCACCCAGATTTACATATCAACAAAACACTATTTTACAGCTTGACAAAAAATTATAAATAATAAAAAGATGGCGCAGTCTATTTTTGCTGTAATGTTACGACCAAGTATAAAAAGTAATAGTTCATGTCACTTTCATATCCCAGTGCCCCCCACTTTGTGTAACTATTTTAAATTTGTGTTAAATTAAAATGTTTGTATTGTCATGTACTGTAAATGTTACAAAATTTGAACTTTTGAACTCTTGCGAATGGAAGTCTTGTCTTCAATTTGAAAGGGTTACTCATCAATTTTTAAAGCGGATGTAACACACACAGTTTCTGCCAATCTCATATTAATCTTGAGTACCTATACAGTAGTATTGCATACTTCGTATCTTCGAAGAGGATTTAGTTTGATCACATTTATAAAAGACAGATGCTGTACGATTATTTCCGAAAACAGGCGAGCCCTGAACGTGTTCATGGGGGGGGGGGCGGAACTAAAGCACGAGCACACAATACATCATCGCATTATCCCTGCATAACAGTTGATTCATTATAAGTTTGTGTTGTTTACCTTATGCACGTACACACCGATTGCCAACAAAACACAGACATTTGACTCAGTTTCACTTACCACGTGCGGATCATGTCCGGCATCTTTTAGCGCTGGGACCGCCGCGCCATCTATCAGTTTAAAACGATCTCCGAATCCAGAGTTATATCCACCGTTTATATAACATTCATCACCCAAATGCAGTGAGCAAACAAACACAGCTGAATATCGCGAACGAAGGAGCGCATTGATGGCCGTGCTCTTTCTCCCACTCTCCATGGTTGACGCATGGGCGTGCTCTTTCATCTCGCTCTCGCTAGTGTGCCTTTCCAGTAGAATTGTTCAATAAGAGAAAAGTTGTTATGTAAGGGAATTTCATGTTCGAAAAAAACTTTACGAAACCTATACTTACCCTGGTGGAGTGTATCAAGCACAGAAATACTACGTCATACGTCCAACTTGATTTTTTTGACAGGTTGACCATGTCAAACACGAGAAGACAGCACGTTTAGCATTGTAAAGAAGTCAGAATGCATGAATCACCTTTGCACGACTCCTTTAAAGACTTTTGATTCTTGACTTTTGAGTAATTTCTGCTGAAACAGACCTTGGACTTGACGGAAATTGATAAAATACTGCAGTCTAGGGCACATAAACTCTCATATACACTTAATATTTCTCAAGCGCTTCAACGCCGCAGACAAATGTCAAATGAGATTCTTCAATCTCAAAGCAATTTAAAAGATTGTGTGTAAACAGTGTTGCAGTCTTTTAAATATATATATATATTTTTGGTTGTGTGTGTACATACAAACATATTGTTGTACACACTACTGGCACTGAAGAGTGTTTAAGTCTGTGCGGCCACAGGCTGAGATGTAACAACTGTGAGACTCTCTCACTCCATCTTTCACTCATGCTCGCTCTACCACTTCTCTCTCATTTTTTTTTGCTTCACTGAGCCCAATTCAACCCGAACTGCCGCCACATTGTCCTCTCAGAGACTGAAACAGTGTGATGGGCAGATGATTGTAGTGGAAATTGAGGGAAGTATGTACGTGCATTATTGTGTGTGTTGCGTTGTGTATGTGAGTGGTTATAGAAATAGTTGCTCTGGTTTGTTTCTTTTGATTGACAAATTTATTTTTGATTTAATGCATTGAATTAATTTAGTGCCAAGCAATTACTTTATTGATTATGATTTTTAATCAGTGTTTTCGTTTGTATCTTTAAAACAATACATTTAACTGAGAAGCAATAACAATCACTCACTCACTCATAAAAAAAAATAATACCCATAAATATCTTTAATAATACAAAAATATAAAAAAACTATTTTTATAATTTGATTTGTAAATAGTCTTTTGTACTATTAAATATGTGTGCTTGTAAGATATTTCTTGCTCTTATTCTGTTGTGATGTAAATCTTGTTAATCTAATTACATTACACATATTTAATTAATCTCATAAGATATCAAGTTAATTATGGCAGCATTAATAATTATTAATGTGATTTTAATCACATAGCCAACTATACATCTACAGTATACATAAGGTTAAGATAACCTTGTGTTTTCAGAGGCAAATAAAACTGAGCTTCTTACAGAAAGTGACTTTGTGCAAGTCAATGATTGGAGAGAGACTGCATCGCAGTTTCTCTCCAGCTGGCTACAACACAGATCATTGACTGGGGTCAATACCCGAAGGGCTTGATCTGCTAACACAAACAGATGCATCGATTAGACAAACATCAGCAAGTATCATCACATCTACACAACATGACTAATTGAACATGGCTAACTTCTTCCATGGGTTGTATTCATAAGCACCTGTGGCTGCACATTATGATTGTAATTTTTTTTTAGTTTTATTGTTCAATATAATAATTAAATTACTTGAATTATAGAATGAATTGGCTAATATTTGTAGTTTTCATGGAATTTTTTAGCTATTTTCTTTTGTGCTTTTGCCATTTTTAATGTGATTTTTTTTCTTTAAATATTGCCAAATGCTTTTTTTTATTGATGTGTTTTTATTTCAGTTTTAGTTTTCGTTTACTTTTTATTTTCCCCAGTTATAGTGCGCTTACTTATTCAGTTTATTGCTAAGGCAAAATTGTTTCTATTAGTTATAAGATTTTCATTTATATTTAGTCATTTAGCAGACGCTTTCATCCAAAGCGACTTACAGAGAGTTCAGCGAGCAATGAGCGATATGTCATACAGGAGCAATAATACAATAGGTGCCAATACAAAGTTACTAGTTTCAACAAAAGCCAGACCAATACCTGTTGAGAGAAAGAGGCCTATATTTTGTTTGAGTTCAATTAATAGAAATGCTTTAATAGTTTTAGTTCTAACTAAAACCATTAGCTATAGTGCTAACAAACTTTCGAGTCTCATACTGTAATTGTTATAGATTTATTGCCATAATTGAGTGACAATAAACTACAATCAAATTGGCTTTGTCATTTGAACGTACTTTTTTACATTACTTCAACTTCAAAATAAGTGATTGCAACTTATTTTTATTATTTACAGCAACTCACCGCTGTTTAAAATAAAAAACAGAATAAAATGACTTCAAAAGCCAATTTGATTATACCTAAAACGGCAGCAAAAATAATTTTACGGTAGTCATCCAGTATTTTTTTGAGGCATCATGTGAGCTACTGATGCTTGGGCCTAAATTGGCTGACATCATATGTCATAGTTATATGCAGTGTTGGGTAAGTTACTCTGAAAAAGTAATGAATTACTAGTTACTAATTACATATTCAATAGTGTAATTAGATTACTTTACAAATTACTCTCTCCAAAAAGTATTTAATTACTTATTACTAATTACTTTCTATATCCTTCATCAACCTTGATTAGAATTGATTCAAGGATAGACAAGAAACGGCTCGTTTAATTCATTCAAATGATTAATAAATAACTTCATAAATTATTCTTATTAACTGACCAAAGTATACAAATGTGAGAAGAATACATTAAAGCATACATTTTAAAGTTAGACTTATAATTTTTGTCATTTCCACTATTGAATATATTACACAAAGTATTTAGTTCAATTACATTAGAAGTAACTGTAATTAAATTACAGAAAAAATAAGAGTAATACCTTACTTTACTTTTTCTAAGGAAAAGTAATTAAATTACTTAGTAACTAGTTACACCCAACACTGGTTATATGTACTGCATAACTGAATAGCCCATGAATATAAAACTGTAAAAAAAATCAGACCTCAAGATTTTACATTGACTTAGAATCACACCTTTAGCAAATGAAAACAAAAGATGCAACAAGTCACTATAAAAGTTTGAGTTGAGGTCTGCATTTTTTACAGTGAAGTTATGTGGATGTTCATAACCAAACTGAAGTAAACTTGAAAACTCTTTTGAGAACATTTCTTTGCCTGAAAGCTCTGCTGCACGTATGAGGTTTACTTGTTCCTTCAATGTGCCAAATACAACAAAACCAAGATAGATCTTGACCAGCATAAGCTATTATGTCTTGCTGGGTCCAGTAATGTTGTCCTTATTATCTATTACGTATCCTCACAGACGTTCCTGTCTGTGTCCCTCAGACTGTCCATCACAGTCTGTCATTGGCAGTGATCTGATATTTGATGGCATTGTGTCCTGGTTACTGAATGGTCTGGCTATAGCCTAAAAGACACCTGAGGCAGACCAGCCCAGCCCAGACCTATGGAAATGCAAGAATGACAAGAAAAGAAGTCTATTCATGGCTTGAACTGAAAAGGAAAATCTATTTTTGAAATCAATGCTTGTTATTTACAGTTTGTTCACTGGGGGGTTCCTGGAAGCCATCTTTTCAAATTTCTTTCCTAGAAAACACAGCCACATTTCCTCAATTTTAACAAGTGACCAGATTATGAGCGCACTGTGTCTAAAAGAGGGGTCCAGAAGTGTGACACCACCAGTGACCACTTTTATTTTGCATTCTTGTCTAGGTAATATATCATTGCAAATTATACTGTCGGTATACAGATGAATTAAAAAATGTACATGTATTTAAGTGTCTTAGTATTTAGTTTTGCGGGTGATGCATGTTAACACAACATTTAAAAAAAAAATGAATATGAAATTTGTGATTTTCAAATATTATATTGATAATTTTTTATATAAAATATTTAATTTATATAAATATTTAATTATTTATATTTTCTATGAGCACTGTTACTTCCATTTTTTATCAAACCTAAATTTCTCAGATTTTTGTAATCGTCTGGCATTAAAAATAAACCTAAAATATGTAACGTGGTTTCAAATTCAGCTCCAAATGTTGTTTTTTATGCAAGGCAAGATTACTTTTATGTTAAAGTTAAATGCTTTTATTTGCTTATTCTAAGTCACCATTTCAATTTTAACAATTTTATCTCCATATTATATGCACCATGTGCTTGTAATGTGAAGAAATTGGGTTTGCTATCCGGAAGCAACATCATGCAATTTAGTGTTCAGCAACCCGGCTCTCCATCCGAGCCTTGTGAGCCAGCTGCGGTGCATAATGGTCATTCTGGTCTTCCCTACTGGAGGGGAAATCCCCAGGACAGATGCTTAATATATTTTTAAAAGCGCACAGCTTGTCTTCATAATTACACAGCGAGGTTGTGCAGAATAAAGGAGCGTTTGCGACGCATCTCGATGGCGGGCTGATAGAAGCCAAGCGAGGATAGAAATGGCCTGCAGGTGTGAGAATACACTTACTGCATTCCAAATGTGCAAAGATGAGCATTAATGAGCTGTGGGAAGAGCGAGAGAGATTGATCTCCAGTATCAGAGTCCCATTAGACCCGCAAAGCCTTGATTTCACACTCAATTATTGGTCTTTGGCCGGATGACAGGTTTATGGGTTCATAGACTGTGCATAGATTTATGATGAGGGTAAAACCAGTTGTTCCTAATGAGACCCTCGGCAAAGCACGACATCCATCCTGATTATTTTGCCAGAAGTGTTAGTAGTTTCAGCTTCAACACGTGAAGTGAAAGTTTTCGTTATGATTTAGAAGTTTAAACAGATGTTGTCTGCAATAAACGACCTCTTATATTTTGGGCTCGCCTGATATTTGCGTCTTTAAAGTGTGAAGTAAGTTTAAAAACATTTAAATGAAGAAGAAATTATATAAATGTCAGAGCTACTTTTCATTGTAGCTGTGGAAAGCTTTACAGCAAGCAACAGTTCTGCAGCATTAGGAAACGCATTGGGCCTCGTAACGTAACAATGAAGCATTTATTTTTTAGATTAAGGTTACACATTGGTTAATGTAATGTTATTTTTGTTCTTAGAACGTTTGCTAATGTCCAAAATGTAATGGTCAGTTCTGTAAAAGTATGAAGTAAGTAATAATCGCAGATCACAGAATAAATCCAAACGTGAAGAAATCTAAAATCAGGAAATCTGAAGTGTTTTTATAAAGTGTCAGTGTATGAGTTATAAACCTTGAAACATGCTGTTGATGTTATATTCACAAAAACAGGAAGTTAAGTTGGGCATATTGAGTGGCTCCTCCCCCTTTTATCTAGTTACCCTATAGCCTGGAATGTGATGAGAAGCGCAGAAACATGTCACAAAAATTGTTTTCCATATTGGCAGAAGTGAGAGATTGCACATTTGAAATGCTTATGTCTTTTGAATGCACATTTAGTCAATGTTTTTGAAGAACGCTTGTTTATAGATACAGTCATTTTCACTTGGGATTTTTTGTCATCGTTGCCATTTCTGCTCCTTTACAATGATCTTACAAGGAGCTTCTCTTCTTCCAGGATAAAATGGATCATTTACTGTATGGGATTTTCTGTCCTCTCTTCCTTCCTCTCACAACAGCCAGACTTAAAAAATGCCAGACAACAGCACACCGTTTCTCTCATCAGGAAGAGAGGAGGAAGGACCACTGTAAGAGAAAAAGAGGAAGTGTGAAGGGGATCTATGGGTGCCAGTGGATACAGTTGAAAACCGCTTGGCAGCTCTGTGTGTCTTCTTCAGCCGCTTTTTCACCTCCCTGCGTCTTTTCCCAAGCATCCGGCCGTGGCGGCTCACGACGAGATCGGGATGCAGGATGTGGAGATTTTCACAGTTGTTTTAGTAAAGTTTGCAGCCGAACCCTCAAGGACACAACCTCTTCTTCACTGGGTGTGCTTTGTTCTGCTGTCTATTGATCCGAGAAAATAAGATCTCTCTCTTTCTCTCCGCAACACACCAAGGTTATTTCTCCTTGTGTAAACTTTATCTTCGACCTTTACTTCACATCTGAGCGGCTTGGCAGCTTAATCTAAATCTTGTTGAATAGGTCACTGCCTTTGAACCTCCGTCCATTCAAAACCAGTGGCATTGCCAATAAAACCGGTTTCAAGTAAATTGTTCTCATGCAGTTTTTGTAGTGTCATTTGTAACATTCAGGCAGCTTATAATAGATTTTATTGAACAGTCCTTTCTTTAGATCAAAGTGTTTGTTCAGAATATAAGGTTTTGTCTTTAGCAGCGATGCCTTGATCTTTCTGAACAAAGAGGATGTGCAACTATGTTTTCTAGATTTTCTAGAGAGCAACTTAAATTTCTGGGACATCATTGACTAATATCGTAGGAAAAATGACAATGGTCAACAGTGCCCTAGAATGGTTTGCTCTCCTAAATTCTTTAAAATATGTCATTTTGTGTTCAACAGAACTACTATGATGTCCCAGAAATGTCAGTAGCTACTATTTTTACAAATATCATTCTTTGTGTTCAAGAACAACAGAACAAAGAAATGTATACAGGTATGGTAAAACTAGCGGGTGAGTAAATGGTGACAGAATTTTCAATTATGGGTGGAGCATCCCTTTAAGCTTGGCCCAGACGGATTGTCCTCTTTGGGACCGTAAATGACTCTGGGTGGAAAATTAGGCAAAAAAACGAATACAATCTTCTCACGTTTTTAACATTCAGAAAGGCGACTGAAAACCTGAGGTGATAAATAAAATATGTGACCGACACTCCATGCTGTGTTTTAATTTGTTTCAGCATCCAAAGGAAGCAAGGACCGAATGTCTGGCACTGCTGGACTTGTTCCGTAGGGCCGCTGGCACTCGACATTGCCCTCTAGAGACTCACATATAAACTAACATGAGGATGAGCTGGACACTTTCCCAGACGGACCATGAGGAGAGCTATTAGATTCTATACAAGACACATGAATGAAACATGCACTCTGAAAGACAGACGGATCGGTATGTGTTCCAATAAACTCCAGTGGAAGCCACGGAGTGACCTTTTGGTCTGTGCCCCATACTGTTGACTTTTGTGCAATGCCTGAATGGAAGGGAAGTTTGCTAAGAAGTGCCGTTTGCCTTGTGTTGTTTTCTGAGAGGGCACTGCTAACACAGAGATCGATACGGACCGGAGTAAAAGGGAACCCATGCAGTTACACGCCCGGCTCTCCCTGAAGGTATTTTGCACTTACTAAGACAAACATCACTGTATGATTTATGCATTCACAATCTGGGTGAATCTCACGAAAGCTCTTGAACGAGACTGTGTTATATTTGACCCCAAAATCAAAAGAAAAAATATATTTTTTATTATATCAATATCTTAAACACACCCCTCCTCCCCCAATACTAATTTCTGTAAGGAAAAAATAAATTCATTTAAAAATAAAAGAAAGAAAATAAATTATTTATTAATGCCTAATGTAACAGTAATGACAATTACAGGCAAACATTTGAAAATTGGCATGTAATATTTTTATATATATAAATGATTAGATATTAGGTTACATATAAGATTATACATTATATTATATACAGTATTTAATTTCCTTTCCTTTCAACAGGACTTAGATGTTATCATGCGATTCATGCGAATCCACCAAAATCCAGACAGTTGTTATAGTACTTACTTGCATGCAAAAATAGAGAAAGGAACTGTGTTTGTGTGTACTGAACCGAACAAGATGTTATTAGGTTTCCAAACCGAAGCGTTAAATTCTCAAGATAAGGCAATACATCATGAATACCAATCTTATCAGCTGTAATCACACACAAGAAAGAGCGATGTATCATGGGTAATGCCTTAACTTCTGACATTAAGCCTCAACTTGATGTCTTCAATCTACAGACTTGATCTAAAATATATACGGCACTTGAAGGAGTATTTCACTGTCAAAGAGCCTGAAGGGACCCGAGAGAGATCGGGGAGCGGTGAAGAGAGACCAACGACTGTGGCCGGGGGTTTGAGAAACCCCTTTTCTCTTCTTGTCACTCTTCACATGTCAGTGTTAGACATTGTGGAATGACACTGTGAAAAATATGGTCTCCCGCTGAGAGCGTGCGTGCATAACAACAATACGGGACACCCGTCACTACAGTCCCTGTATGTGGGCAAACAGAGGGGGTAGAAAAAGCCTTTCTGAGAATCTGAGTGTGGAAGTAGAGTCCATAATAATAGGTCATCAGGTCTGGATGTGTGCACCTGGGTCCTATCGAAGCAGCTCCAGTCCACAGCTGGAAGAAACAATAGTGTCATTAAACCTCCCAAATCATCACAGCCACAGATAACCCTACTTGGGTGTCTCAGAATGTGCATGTTTTGACTAAGCGCCTTTTAGGAATGAATGCAGCACCTGCTTGCAAACATGTCACAAATGCGGAAAGGAAAATGAGAACATAGACGAAAAATAACCCACCCACACCGAGACAGATTATTGTGCGATGGATGACATTCACGAACGCCACGCCAGGTACCTTTTGATCGAGCATCTCTTAAATAAAGCTGCCATCTCTCTCTACAGGGTTCGATGTGCATTCAGTCTCTCTCGTGTGGACAAGCCTGACAATACATTGTGTTTTAAAACAGCAGATACTCTTATCAAACCCAACCTGACTTTTTTAAAGACGTGTTTCCATTAAGGAAATGCCAAAGGGGAAAGGATCTGTTTCTATCCAGAGAAAGCATTTATCACATCTCCTCTTGTTTTAGGTGGGGTCTAAGAACCTTGTCTATCATACAAGCCTGAGGACAAGCTTTAAAATGAATGACAATGACCGGAGTATTCATTTAAGTATTCTTGTAGCTTAACCTATAGAGAATTGGGCTAGCAACACAAAGGGCATGGGTTTGATTCCAGGGAACCTATAAAAATGTGTAGCTTGAATAAAGTAAGGCCTGCATAGATGTTTACATAGCGTGAGGAGGCGCGTTCGTTCTCTTTGGCCATTACGTTGCGTCTTCTGCGTCATAATCTTCGAGTTTTAAGCAACGTGCGTTCGTTAAAATAGCTAAAGCTTTAAAAACACATTTCTGGAGACGCATGAGCACTGCTTCTTAGTCTTGCTGTTTACGCACTGTTTGTCTGTTTTAAGGGATATTGCGTTCTTGTGCGTCCTGGCTTAAAGACGAAGTGTGGGGTAAACAAAACAGACTACATATCAATTTTAAAACAGTCGTTTGTAGTCTACACTTTAAGTTCTTAAACACTTCTCTTATATTTCGTTATGATATATATTGCTGTTTTTGCATGTTAAACCTTTTCTTGCTTATTTCAAAGGGGCATTTAAACGAGGCGCGTCCTTGCGTCCGTTTTTGTAAATTTGTTGACGTGCGTGTCAAAACCATACAACTTTTAAAAAGAAACACAATTTCCCCGCGTTCAGATTCCTTATGCTGCGTTTAACTGTTTGAATGCTATTACGCGTCCTGTGTTAACGCCCCCAACACCTGCAGAGCGCGGATGGGAAATACCAGGAGCTGCTGCTCGGGCTCAGACTAAATATAGATAAATCTCAAGGGAACCCCACGTTCTGAGGTTTTATATTTCCTTGTTTTCGTGCCATCGTTATTCTTTTCTACGTTTCAAGAGAAACATACCTTAATCTCCAATCTCTACACGCGTAGAGCGAATTTTTTTTAAACAATTGGGCACTCTGTATCCAACAAGTGCACGCCGCCCTTGAAGCTCGACTGCGCTTTTTGAGAAGCGGTTTACGCGAAAACAATCAGTTGGAGATGTCTGCCTTACGAACTGGAGGTAGAATCGATCGACTCGCTTAAGGGTCGCCACCGCGCGCGTACTTTTGTCGCAGTGATAAAATGCGTGTTTGGATGATGCGTGCGCGTCTGCGATGGACCCTCCGTATTATTATTACTTACAAGGAGCTCTAGAGCCTAGAGACATTGTGGATTTCTCCAATTTTAAGATTGAAAGCATCAAATCGCTGTGACCTGCGAATATTTGTAAATTCCCACACCTGGTTTCTTGGAGAGGGCTGCGCAATTGCGCGCGCTGCGAGTTTACTATCGGACCTTTCCATGGGATTCTCTCTCCTATATAGGATCTCAGATTTCCGTGCGTCTTCTCCAGTGAGGGATTCAGTCTGATCGAATGGACGAAGGCTTTCCAGCCAAGTGATAAAGTTGCGTTCTGGACTGTAAATCATATATGAGGATCGACACACAAGTGCTGTCCAACACAGACCGCAGAAATGCCTATGCATCCGGTGACTTCCACTTTGATGTACCGTGGGGTATGCACTATTCCAGATCTCCTTTCATACCGGGCACCGGTCAACCTTCCCGAGGATGAGGTTGAAGGTTAGTAAAAGACTCCTGATGGAACATTTATTTGTTTTATATGGATGTTGTGTTTAGGTATATAGGAACACTTAAAGTCTTTCTTGGGTAGCAATTGGTTCCTAAATAGACGTCAGGAGATGTTTTGTGCACCTGTTGGGGATGACACAGATATAGAAAGAAAGACCATTTTGACTTAATAGGAATGTTTTATTTGCTATAATCGCTGGTTTGTAAATGTTCTTTACATAAAGCAGGATCCATGGAGAGTCCACTTTAAACGCGTGGAAATCTCGTGTAGCCTACAGTATCACAGTGAGAACAGATCAGGGCAAATAAGACCCGTGGTTTATGGAGAGTGGGTCTGTTATGAAGCAGTAGAAAGATATTTGAATGTTATTCTGAATTTAAGACCCTTGCCGATGTGAACCTTCACTGCGTAATGCAACTAATCGAAATTTACACAATACACAAAACGTCTCACAATACAGCACGAACAGTTATTACTTTTAATACTTTTTAATATTTAATATGGTTTATTTGTTGATCTATTGTTTTAGATAGTTTATCTTGATAGAGCAGATGAATACAATTATTGGTCCTACTCAAAGTGTCTCAGTTGTGAATTCTGTCCAGAGTGATTTAGTTTGAACTTATTCAGTTTAAGTGCCTTAGAGAAATGCATTGCAATTCATTTATCAGGAGACTTTTCTATCAGGAAGCGATGTAAATCTAGTTAAATAAGATGCATACACCCTTAACTCTCGAAAACTTCTATCTAGATGCTCTGTTTTTAAAATGCATGATGACAAATAAAGGATGATGGTTGAAAGGTCATGTACAGTATATAGGTGTAGGTTATTTTTTTGTGTCACAGGTCGTCATTTCTGATCATACTGGATAGATTTTGTGACATTACCACTCTCACCGAGAGGTTAAATTGTCAAATTGTGGTTCTCCACACAGAGGCATTTACCCAGACGTTAACTGCCCTTGTCAAAGCGCCACACGCTTGACAATCAGACATCAGGCGTGTCTGCATTGTCATCAGAAGAGGTTGGCAGGAGGGAATAACGCGTGATTAGATTTGGTGCTATGGATGGATTTCATCACAGAGCTCAATGTCACAGGGAAAGTAAGGGTGCTGTCTGTGAGAGAACGCCAGCCTCTTCTGATCAAAGACGTTCAAACGGCACATGCTGGACTGATGATGCCCCTGGATCGAAAAAGCCTTCCTTTTCCATAGCTGAAATTAATTAATTAATTAATGTTCCCAAGTCTTTGTAAAAACAAACCAAATCATGTTGACAATTTTGCACTTGGAAGCCTAAGGGGCATTGTATGTATTTCTGTTAGTTTTTAATATTCAAGGTATGAGTAAAAATAATCTTTGCTGTAGCATGCACAAAAGCTGTCAAAAGAATGACTAACATCATATTGCGTTCTCAAATTTGACTTCATTGCCTTTTGCAAAATGTTTTCTTCTTTTATTGTCTTGTAAATGTTATAGCTGGCTTTCCTGATAATGTTGCAAATGATGTTTATAAGAACGCTGTAGGTTATTTTATGATAAAGTGCCAGTTTTCTAAACCAGCACGTACATCGCTCATGAAGCAGGACCTGTGCATAGCCTTGAGAGATGTCAGTGCTTCTTGAAGTAAACCTATTTAAAGTTCGAAATGATAAAAACCCTAAATTTATTGTGTGATATTTGTCTCTGATACCGTGCAAAGCAAAAAGATGTGAGGAACTTTTACATTTTACATACCGTTTCGTTTTTTTCCAGTCCATTCATGACAAAACATTGACAGCCAATAAAAAATCCCATTCCAATTTAAAGAGCCCATGCATTTAAAATGTAAAACTGCATTGCGCTTCTTGGAGTTAACAGGCTTTTACACTGATAGTTAGACCAAAAATGATTAGCAAATCCTCATTTAGTTTCCAACTTGGTTTTCATTTATCTGCAAAGACAAATTTATTTGAATATATGGCTGTTTCTTTGAATCAGTCCAATTTGTCAATACGTTTTATGAACTGGATCAAATGATCCAGTTTTCGACTTTAGAAAACATATAGAAACATAGTCATATGGTGCTTTTTGAAACTCAAAAGCTCCAGTCTCCATTGGGAATTCTTTCAAATCTTTTCCTTTTTGTTTCGTTGTATAAAAACGGTCATACGAGTTTGGAACAGTGTGCGTGAATGATTTTTGGGTGGACTGTTGCATTAAAGCACTATGACAAGTGTTTTCACGGAAATAAAACAGATTTATTTATCCGGAGCAGCATCACAGTTTGCATAAATTCTGCATGTAGTGAAAGAAATCCATGTTTTGCTGTCGTCTGTTTGCTCTCGGTGTGCTGGTAAAGAGAGATGAAATGACAGTTTGGCAGGTAGAGTGGTTTAGAAATAGACACACAACCAGAGGAGTGATTCACTCGAAGGTGTCTCACTGACAGACAAACAACAGAGCAAACAAACCTTTTACCAGCCAAGTTCAGCTTGCGCTTGCTCCGTCATATTTCTTCCTGTTCCAACTGCTGCGACAGGGTTTCACACAATAACATCTTTCATATGTCTTTCATATTGTGGCAGTCTCATCCTAAATCTTATCCATTTGTGAACAGGCTTGTTGGTTTACAGTCTGTATGTTGGACTTTATGCTGTGTGTGGCGTTGTCTACAAGCTAGAGATCATGGGTTGTCTCCATTTAAGGTCTTTTCGTTTTAAAACTGCTGGTTTCTGGTCGAATGAATTTAAAAAGTACAGACAGGATTCGACTGGAGTTATTGTTAAAATCCACTTTTATTATCATTCTGACTACTCTTGTTCTCCAAAACCTTTGATCTTTTTGTGCTGTTCACTTCTGACATAAATACGTTTCTTTCTTTACTTGCTTATTATTGGCTCGTTAGGCAAAATGTTGAACACTTGTAAGTCACTTTGGATAAAGTGTCCACTAAGTAAATAAATGCAAATGTAAAATCTGTTAAATTTACTGCATGTTCGTGTAGCGGCACAAATAAAACCGAAACTGCTAAGGAGCTGAGTGAGGAACTTCTTGACTCGCCAATCATCGTAATACTTGCATCTTCAGATTTATTAATCATGATGAACATAAGAAGTACGATATGGTGAACAAAAAAAAAGCACAAACATTCATAAATGTGCTATTGTGCTATTTTCAATGCCACATAAATCCTAAGTGGATGTGTGAAGGTTTGTATGCCTCTAAAAAAAATGTACATATAGTACATAAGATTTGTAGGCAATTTGTAAGCTATCCACATGGTAATATTGCATGTGTATGTATGAGTCTATCCAGACATAAAAAAATACACTTTACACACAAATATCCAAAATACTATAATGCAAACAAGTACACAAAGTTACCACCTGTACACTACACTGTAAAGTTTAGCCTTATCTTTATTCTGGCGTACGGTAACAGTGTGTAAAAAGATAATGAGCTCTCATTGTGGTCTTTAACACACTCGCTTGCAAACCACAGATGTATTTGAGATGCTATCAGAAGCAAACAAGCCTGCAACGGTACTGATGTTGTTAGCATCTCATTAGCAATTTCATAAGTACGTGAATAGCTTCAGATTAAAATAACAAGTTTGATCTCGACCACATGCGACAATTGGGCTGTCTGGACATGTAGGCTGTAATCCATATTTCACCTTTCCCAACGGAGTTACAACAATAGAAATAAACAAGTCCTCCATCTTTCAGCAGTAGCCGACTGACAAATATTGATCTGCAATCCAATAATAAAAAGTTATCAGTTATTGAGCAAGTGCATAAACAATCAGTGTTCAAAACTGTCTCCTTACATTTCCCTGATTTGCAACAATAAGATTATAATAATTATAATTTCAATATGAAATCATTTGACTTTAACCCACGAAAACATAAGCACATAAAGCAACCTGTAATCTAGATTTTCAATAGAGAGGCAAAGGAAACGGATTGAAACTTTAAACTGAGAAACTTTGGCAGCGAGAAACTTTGTTAATGTAAATCAAATTTAATTACTAAAGATACAATAAAAACTTCATAATCAAGACATTTTGTACCACTACACGCAGGGCCGTACGCAGGATGTTGGAAATACCGAGGTCCAAAAACTGAATTTGTCCCCCCCAAAAATGGACTTTCTTGATTTACATACAGTATGTGCATTTTAAAACGTTTGGAGTGCAAATTACATAACAATTGCTAAAACCATCTCTGTCTTTTCATGTTTATCAGTAATGAAAGTAAACACATGGTCAATTGATATTTTTATAAAAATACTAACAGATTGAAATACAAACTGTATTTCATAAAGGAACATAATGCATTTGGGTTTGAAATGACATAAAGGTAAGAGGTTTCCATTTTTGAGTGAACTGTCCCTTTAACTTTTTTGTGTAGCTACAGAAGTTGCAGACACTTAAGTTTTTATTAAAAATAGGTCAACTTAAAATAATATACAAACAGAATTAAAGAACGAGAATTTGTTTAAAAGTGATGCATTTGAATTATTTGCGAATCATATGGTTGTTTTAATAAGCTAACCACAACCTATAAACACACCCGTGTCAAAGCCACGCAGTTTAGCATGAACTAGTGGAGGTCTGGTAATGTTTTTGTCGATTCAAACGGACATTAAACACGTAAATGATATGTTTTCGGTGTTTTGTAGTTTGGATTACTGGATATTACAATCGGTCATTTCTCAGGTTTGTTGTTTAAAAGTTGACGCGCGTCAAGCACGCTCAAAACGAGAGTGTAAACTCCCGGGCGCTCTGAAAAGAGAAAGCGACGCAGTCAGCGTTTTGCACGCATTTTTAGACGCGACATGTGAATGGCCGCTAACATTTCTATAAAACATTAAACAGCTACTTACATCGCGCTCTTTCACAGTAGAAACTGAACTCGAGCTCGACTTCTGTCAATTGCAACTCACGCCTTCTTTCATTTGATTGGCCAACTCAATCAGATTGACACTTAAGAGCGCTGTTAAACAGTTGAGGTAGATCAGATCTGAGATCAGTTATCTAGGCGTTTTCTACTAAATTGGCAGTACTAAAAACAGTAACAAAAAAATGACCAAAACTACCGAGGTCTGGACCTCAGGGACCTCAATGGTGGGTACGGCCATGACTACACGCACAACCCAAAACTGTGCATGCATGCAAGTGTTCTTGTTCTTGAGCACTACATGTCAATATTGCACATATCAGAATGTTTCCAAGCAAACAAAAAAGCGCTAGAACAACACTTTATGTACTGACAGCAATGAATACTAATGCCATCACATTGTCTAATAACAGTCTAGTCAAAGGATCCCGTCTATTGCAGTCCAAACACACTGTTTTGATCTCCCCATCACAAATACCCTTAAACAAAATGGCACTCTGTTTGAAAAATAGGGGTTTGGCAGACCATTTTGGAAAAGCGTTGGAGCAGAACCCTCCTCTACTCCTCACCAGTGGGTATGTTGGTAATTGAAAATCAGTCTCAGTGCGTGTTAGTGTGTGTGTGTGTCTCCATGGACCAACCTGCCCTTCCACAGCACTACACAAGCAACTTTCCACATGATTTAGGACAGAGGTGCTTTATATACGGAGAATATTAACAAGTGCATACTCCACACAATCTCATGGCAATTTGTTATATTTTACATTTTAGCAAATTGGTGGCTAATTGATATGAATTTGTGCGACCTTTCCCCTGTGATGGTTGTGGATGGGACAGGGTTAGGGACCTTTTTCCTCCCTTATTTCTAATCGTATGTTTTTCTATAATTCACATCGTACAAATTCATACCACATCGCCACCTCATAAAACACTTACGTTTGGAGATCGGATTGAAATACTATGCACATGTTTTTTTTAGCATTACCACAATCTTCTGTATTGTATTATATTAATAGTACAACAAACCACAACATACAAACAACATTTTACTGCAAAGGTTTAAAACAACAGAATGTGGAAAAAATGCTTTTAAATAATAGCTATGTAAAAAGAAAGTTATCCTTCTTAAAGGTACAGTGTATGAAATTTAGCGGCATCTACTTTTTAAACTGTATTTCCACATACCGTGCATGTTTGTATCTCCTCTTTGCCCCGCCTCTCTGAAACGCGCGGATTTTTTATAAAGCTCATGGCTCTGAAAAGCGAGGTGTGCTATGATTGGCCAGTTAACCAGTGCGTAATGATTGGTCGAATACTGCAAACGTGTGACGGAAATGTAACGCCTCTTACCATATTTGGAACATCAGGTTCCTCTTCAATTGTACTGACAGGTACGCCCACCTTACTTGCGTATACATTTGGGCGGTCTTAGTCAAATCATACCACGAACTGATGTAGATTTGTGGGGGTGTGGATACACGAGGCGTTTCAGGCAGGTCTGGGTGAGCATTCGCTTTTAGATAGAATGCATCTTTTGTTCCCACACTTTAATTTTTGCAATTTTACGTGTCTAATACATGCATGGGCAACTTATAACACACCAAAGACACAGTAAAACACTTATTTGTGCAACATGACCCCTTTAAATATGCTTGAGTTATACTCACATAAAAGTTTAAGTATGTTTGGCCAATCTTTTAATAGAAATATACTTATAAGTTGTGTTCACTGTTTTGTTTAAGTAGAATATACTTGTTTACATACACACTGTTGTAAACTCTAGTTGGGTTTACAAAGTGTACTACACTGTTTGACTTAAAGTATACTTAAAACTTTTACCTTTTTAAGTGGGCCAATTTAGTCCCAAGTAGTACTATAATAGTACACTTACAAGTATACTACTAGGACATTGATATTAATATACTTACTGTATAGTAAATATAACAACATAATAAAATATTCCTAAACTTCACTAAATTATGCTTAGTAAAACTTGTGTGTGTACTTGAACTGTACTTGAGGTGAGGGTATAGACAAGGCAGTTGTAACCCTGCATTCATATGGGGCGTCAGCGTTAACGCTTGGCGGGGGGCGTGTCTGAAGCGTGGCCGATCTTCATTGTGACAACAGCCAATCACATTGTTCTCCGGTCTTGCATGAACGCAGTTGGCTAGCACCTGCACTAGGTTATTTGAATAAGGCGATCTTAGGCGATTCGGTTTCGGCAACGCATGACATCACCCATTAAAAGTATATGAGAAGTGTTGACGCTGACGCCCCGTGTGAATGCAGGGTAAGAGATATGATGAAAAAACAAATCATCTTCTCTGTCCACAATGTTTTATTGCACTTGTAAATGTATTCGTATGTCCTTTGTGTAACATGTCAAGTGTTAATGTTTATGTTTACAAGGATTAGACATAAGCTGGGATCCTGACTGGCAGCGTGATCGCTGCTTTAGGAGCTTATCCAGAGGAACGTTCGTCTGCATGCGCTTTGTGAATAACATTCGCCTCCGTAAGGTAGGGCTTAACTCTGACGGTGGGTGTAATGGGGGCGTAAGTTCATATAGGTCAAAAGCAGCTCTCTCAAAACATAAGCTTAAGTGAAGACTGTGCAGAGCAGAGAGGAATTTGTGATCAATTTTCCCCGGGAGCAAGAGCAAGGTTTAAAATGTAGGACGACTGGCAGTACACTGATTCTGAAGATGTCAAAAGACACGCGAGCATCACACATCTGTAAAAAATGATTAGTTGTTTTTTGTTGTTTCAACTTAAAAAAATAAGTTACATGGTTGCCTTAAAATTTTAAGTTAATTCAACTTAAAAATATTAGTTCACTTAATGAATTTGTTGCAAACTCGTTGTGTTGACTAATATTTTTAAGTTGAACTAACTTAAAATTTTAAGGCAACCAGGTAACTTATTTTTTTAAGTTGAAACAACAAAAAACAACAAATCATTTTTTACAGTGAGGGATGTCTGTGGTGTCTCGAAACTTTTATCTCTCTCATTCTCTCTCTCGCTCTTTTAAATCTCGTGACGGATTTTAGGAGCAATTTTTTAGACGGCAGATGAGCATTCCTTTGTGAACGTATGACAATGAATGCAGACGTCTGCTTTCCACCCGGAGTCAGACTGCCGTCATGCTGCAGTTATCAGGGCCAGAATTAACAAAAGCCAATCTCATTTAGTTCAGCTCTGCCAATGTCACTTTCAGCGTGGTCTTATAAAAACATGCACTTGAACGTGTGGTGATCCCAATTTCCTGAAATTCGTTTTTTATTCATATTTCTTAATGTACAGTACATGTACAGTATGTTGTAATGAGAGTCAGTGTTATATTGTGTATAGTCATGCTTATAGTAAAATACATTTTGACATACAGATTGTCACGAAAAAGTTAATTTATCAAGCAATTAAGTGTCATTTTGATCTAGAAGATAAAGTTTGTGATATGTGAGCTAAGGTTGTACTGTATTTGGTATCTACTGTATGGGAATTGAGGTGTGATATTCTTTGTGATTTTACAGATTTTTATAGTGATTTTAGTATTATTTTTGATTTTACAGTTTTGGTGCATTAATGACATTTTGACCTCTTTTTCAAAACTGCATTAAATCTCAGTCTATAGAAACTTTATTCAAAAAAGTTAAATGTTAAGTATACTACAAAGAAAAGAAGCGTTGCTGCCACATTTATTCAAATTTCCTTTACAAAAATTAAACTCTGTTTTATATATTTACAAATTTATTAGACCATCTGTTTTAAAATACCTGTGATATTAAAGAGATAAGACAAATATTTTAGGAATCTGTCAAACACTTCAGAAAAACTATACGCAGCAGAAGAGGTACCATAACACACGTTGTTCCAGGAAATCTTTCTTTTGCTGATCTTCAAGCCTCCTCGGGCATTTTAATGACAATAAAGTATATTTAAAATGATAATGTTTGACGGTGTTGTTTTTTCAAATGCACGTTATAAGCGACTCAAACTCGCACTACTTTCAGATCGAGCAGCATTTCCTACCGATCCCAGAGACGTGCTTCACGGACAAACTGAGCATGAAACATAATCGCAGACTTTGCGATATCGCTCTAGACAGGTCGGTTTACGCAAAATTTTGTGTTAATCTCAGCCCAAGTAACATTTAACCATTAAAAAACATTCAACATAAATTATACGAATTATAAAAAATAACTGTAATTGGGCATCCTAATATACAGTGTATATATATACACTCACCTAAAGGATTATTAGGAACACCTGTTCAATTTCTCATTAATGCAATTATCTAATCAACCAATCACATGGCAGTTGCTTCAATGCATTTAGGGGTGTGGTCCTGGTCAAGACAATCTCCTGAACTCCAAACTGAATGTCAGAATGGGAAAGAAAGGTGATTTAAGCAATTTTGAGCGTGGCATGGTTGTTGGTGCCAGACGGGCCGGTCTGAGTATTTCACAATCTGCTCAGTTACTGGGATTTTCACGCACAACCATTTCTAGGGTTTACAAAGAATGGTGTGAAAAGGGAAAAACATCCAGTATGCGGCAGTCCTGTGGGCGAAAATGCCTTGTTGATGCTAGAGGTCAGAGGAGAATGGGCCGACTGATTCAAGCTGATAGAAGAGCAACTTTGACTGAAATAACCACTCGTTACAACCGAGGTATGCAGCAAAGCATTTGTGAAGCCACAACACGCACAACCTTGAGGCAGATGGGCTACAACAGCAGAAGACCCCACCGGGTACCACTCATCTCCACTACAAATAGGAAAAAGAGGCTACAATTTGCACGAGCTCACCAAAATTGGACAGTTGAAGACTGGAAAAATGTTGCCTGGTCTGATGAGTCTCGATTTCTGTTGAGACATTCAAATGGTAGAGTCAGAATTTGGCGTAAACAGAATGAGAACATGGATCCATCATGCCTTGTTACCACTGTGCAGGCTGGTGGTGGTGGTGTAATGGTGTGGGGGATGTTTTCTTGGCACACTTTAGGCCCCTTAGTGCCAATTGGGCATCGTTTAAATGCCACGGCCTACCTGAGCATTGTTTCTGACCATGTCCATCCCTTTATGACCACCATGTACCCATCCTCTAATGGCTACTTCCAGCAGGATAATGCACCATGTCACAAAGCTCGAATCATTTCAAATTGGTTTCTTGAACATGACAATGAGTTCACTGTACTAGAATGGCCCCCACAGTCACCAGATCTCAACCCGATAGAACATCTTTGGGATGTGGTGGAACGGGAGCTTCGTGCCCTGGATGTGCATCCCACAAATCTCCATCAACTGCAAGATGCTATCCTATCAATATGGGCCAACATTTCTAAAGAATGCTTTCAGCACCTTGTTGAATCAATGCCACGTAGAATTAAGGCAGTTCTGAAGGCGAAAGGGGGTCAAACACCGTATTAGTATGGTGTTCCTAATAATCCTTTAGGTGAGTGTATATATGTGATATATATACTGTATATATATAAATAAATGTGTATATCATCGCTATCCTTCTAAAACCTGGGATGTCCAAATTTGCTGAAACACTGAACTTTTTAAATGACTAAATACTGCGTTGTTGTCAAAGTTGACAAGCACTTTTTAACGGTTAGATATTTGCAAATCCCAGTGACAAACATAAAGCGTGACTAATAATAATGATTCATGGCAAAAAAATAAAAATCACAAAATATGCATATACAAACTTTCAGAAGGACAGCAGTGATATATATAAATTATAAAATTATATAAATCTGCCAGAAAACATGGTAACTTAACTTTCATAATAAAACCACAATTCATTTTTGTAAGGGTTATTCGGGTGACTAGAAGGCAAATGGTATGGCTTTTTCAAATCCTTAAAACCTGTGTGATTAAGCCTCCTCTTGAGGTTTCCAGCATAAGAATGTTAAATGAGTGCATATCCCCCCAACACAGCGGTCTGGTCCTGTAATAAATGCTTGTGAATACTCCAGAGTCTTGTTAAAATATGGTTACTGTAATATTCAGATCTGCGGGGTCTTCCCACCACACAAGATGGATTAAGCCTGCCATAGATGTTTTAAAATAGTCTGTAGGACACACACACATGAAGCTACACTCTCATTGTCAAACCACAAAGTTTGAGAAAGTGATTTTAAGAATTTTATATCAAGAGCTTGTTTGATGGGAAGCCTGTTGGCGCATCTGACAGATCTACACATGGGAAATGAAAGATTATGGGATACAACTGACATGAATGAGCGAGAAGAGTCATTAAAAGTATTGCGGGGAATGAATATTCATATTGTTTTCTGTAGATCTTTTCATACAGGATTACATTAAACTTGAAAATGCAGTGTCTGCATTGGATGCTTTCCTGTGGCTCTAGCAACGCCAAGGTCATGTGTTCGATCCCAAGGGAGTGCACATAGTCAGAAACAAATGTGTAGTATAATGCAATGTAAGTCACTTAGGATAAAAGCCTCTGCCAAATGCATAAATGTGAAAGAAAGTTCAAGGTGTGTGTTGAAGGTAGTTCTTTAACCCCACACGTGCACTTTTATGTCTTCCTCTCTTAAAAGCTTGTCCATGAAAACTGTGAGAAGACATTGGAGCTTTGAAGTGCAACTGCACCTTAACACATCAAACAGGCTTCAGCGTGTGTTCGAAGCACCTGGGCTTTAGATGATAGAGATCCTGCAAGCGCTTTCAAGCTCCCGGGACTTTTAAAAGGACAAAGGGATTAAACGCAGAGGTTCCATATCAGTACCATGACAACAAAGGGTCGGCAGAGGGTATTTGAGAAGGATTGCAGAATTCGATCCGAGCACTTTGGGATGTCATAATCGAGTCGGTATGAATGTTTCAATAATTAACTTCTTGGACACTTTAGGACAGGTTCAGCTCACCCAAAATCTTTATTTGCTAACATTATTTCCTTATGTCACAATTTTGAAGTCACGTGATAGCTTTATGAGAGGAAAGTAAAAGCAATTATTGAGAAACATTTTACACAACATCTTATTCTGTGCAATATCTTCCAAATCTCATTTGCGTATTTTCAAATAACGTATTTGGTCATGACAGGCTCATTCTACCGAATGGGTGACATTTCTGTTCCCAGGTCATTAAATGTATAAAAATGCATAAGTATTAACTTTTAAATACATTTTATTATTAAGCAAAGAGCCTTGCGCATAAAGATAACTGCAAGTTCAAAATGTAAAATTCATTATAATTACCATTAAATATAGTTAAATCCTCTATTAAAAATCCGCTAGGCCCTCTGTGATGACCTAAACTATCGTAAAAAGTAATATTTAATCAACTTTAAAATATTATTTTCAATAAATGCCGATTTTCCCTATTAGATATGTATATTTGACTTCCTGGATCGATGCGGACTCTATCCATGTGAGAATTCCAAGTCTCACGAGAGTAATTCAAGATCACGGAGCAGTTGCGGTTCTGCAATGTCATACGCTGTCTGCGCAGCCTGCGCATGCTGCAAGAAGTCGAACGTGTGCTTACTCGGGCGCCTTCATTAGCATACCGCTGGCTGACAGTGCAGTAAATCAACGGTAGAGATTAATTTTGAGTAACAGTAAAACTGACCAATCATATCATCTTTCTTAACGGGCGCGCTTTGTTTTTTGCTAACTTTCCGCCATCTGGGGGGTTGTTCACCAGCAATCTCGTAAAGCGGAAGAAGCACCCGAAGTTGGATCGCCAACCGCCAAACTAAAAAAAAGAAGATGAAATGCGGAAAACGTCATTCAAAACTCAAAACATTAACAGCCTGTGGATAAACTTTGTTATCAAGGCTCGGGAAAAAAAGAAAAGCTGATAAATTTTCAAAACAACAGGAGGAAGACTTTATCAAGTAATTTGATCATCAAATTGTAAGTTATTTATGATTTATTAAGCCGCCGTGCCTCAATTCATTCTGGTTGCGGATGTGAGCTTAATTTGAGACGAGTGATTTTGACTGGTCAGTCTTAAATTTAACATATTGTGCACGCATATTTGCTGTTATTCTGCATAACAGTGACATTTAATCAGATAAATGGTAAATTTACTACGGTCAGTTCCATACGTTTAGTTTACTGTAACGTTACAAGTTTAGTTTACCAGTGCGCAGAGGGACAAGGCTCAAACGTCACTGTTAGCTACTGCTTAAATCCTTCAAAAACCTTAATTTTTTGGCATTTTTGTGTAATTCCACATTCCATCTATTTACTTTTTTTCATTAAAAATCGATAACATTTTAGAAATATTATACATTTGTAGTCATGTCCCAAGATAACATAATTAGAGCAGAAAGTTTCACCATCTTGGCCATGTGAATAACAAAAGTTTTTGTGTATTTTAGCTGTGGCTGGAGAGGGTCAATCTCAACAGTCCTGTTACCTAAATTATTAATTGGAATTTGTTCAATTGTTTTTGCAAATCACTACAATTTGATCAATGTCCTCATATTATTAGCATGTTTGCCATGTGGCTATATATGTATTTGTCAATTTTATGCTAAAAACTCAGTCCTGTTACTTTCAGTCCTGTTACAAAAATGCATCCCTCTTCTATTTAAAAAAACATGTAAAAAATAAATAAGTTCTCTGATATTGACCAACATACATTTTAAATAATGAAACATTTGTGTTATTAGATTGTGTTGGAAAAAAAAGAAAATGTTTCATTTAGCAAATGTCACCCATTCGCTGGATTGACCCGACCCCGAACGGTGTTGGTTCTTTCATGTCATGAAGCAGAACGTGAGATGCTACTTTAAAAGCACAGAGGTGCTTGTTGTCCTTTGTCCATATTGCTAGCGTCCGTCTCTGTTTATCATCTGTAAAGAGCAGAATGAACATTTTACTTTATATAATGTCTTTTTGTGGACATTATATTATAAATCAGGACTGTCGTTATATTCAAAACTATGATTACTAATATAATAAAGCTCTAAAATTAAACACAATAATTATAATGAAATCATTTGTAATGTAGTAAGAGGTCATCCGATATAATGCCCATGTGACAGTCATGTGAGAGGCAGTTTAAAAGTCATTTATCTGTTATATTACTGTAGAAATAGTTTGGGTATTCTCTCTCTCTCGCTCTCTCTCTCTCTCTCTCTCTCTCGCTCTCTCTCTCTCACTCTCTCTCTCTCTCTCTCTCTCTCTAGCTCTCTCTCGCTCTCGCTCTCTCTCTCTCTCTCTCTCTCTCTCTCTCTCTCTCTCTCTCTCTCTCTCTCTCTCTCTCTCTCTTGCTCTCTCTCTCTTGCTCTCTCTCTCTCTCTCAGCAATTTAGACTGACTATATGAGTTTAATCTTTCAAAGAAGGTTAATACAGGAAGAAGATTAATTGGCTCTCTTTGAAGGAATTTTTAATTCATCTCTCTTTGTAGTTGCTTGCTGTCCTGGACTATGATATACCCATCGGTTTCTCTGTCCCTGCATAAAGAAGAGATGACAGTTATATAATATAAGCCATTTAATAATTTAGCAAAACGCATTCAGAGACAAACATCATCAAAAGCTGACAGAGCAGGCAAAATATCTTTTAAGGTCCCTAGATGTCCCCAATACATATGTGGTTTGAGATACAAATAAACAAAAATAAATTGACAGAAATGCTTAGTTGACATTTCAATGTATAAAAAAACCCAAATAAAAACACCAGAAATTCTCACTTTCCCTAAAACATTTGAAGTCATGTTTGTTTCATCCACGATACTAAAAAAATGTCTGGAGTTCTTTTGTGATGTCGTGCCACTAACTCTACAAAGCCATAAAAGATCAAACAAAAAGACGACATCTTCCGTGTCCTTTCCAGAACAAGAGAAAGCATAATTGTATTTTTATGAACATTTCATGAGCGGTGGACTAAAAGTCATAATTATGCAAATTCTACCACAGGCGGGTCAAGGCGTGTTGGTTCTTGGCTGAGTGTGAACAAAACGATTAATAAAACATTCACTGTTCAGAATTACCTGGTTGACAAAGTTGAATAATGAATATTTTATAGTCACTGATAAGATGCAGCTTCGCAATGTTTGAATATTCTGAAAAGCAGTATTTTAGAAACCCTGCTGTTGAAAACACAGTTTTTACATTCATGCACACTTGGCTTTCAAAATATGTTCCACAGGACATGCTATTTTTATGAACGGATACAACGTTTTGATATACCTTGAAAAGCAAGGATGGGGTGTAGTCTAATCGCATCCAATACAAAAGTGGGTTGGAACAGTTGTGCAGTTGCTTAGCAACAGGCTGAGGTGGTTTCCCCACAGCAGAGTCACAATGAACATCCTTGAGTCCATAGAGCTTTAGTAGTTTCCCACATTTCCAATCATTCATATTTTATGCACGATGTTAAACTGACCAGAGATATGTTTGACTGTCATCCTCATCATAAGTTATTAATGCAAAGTCCAAGATCTTTTGTGCTAAACCAGATCATCATGAATTTGTGTAATCATCAAGGTAATACAATTTTCTACGTTGGATTTATTTTGAGCTAGATGTAGTTTTGAAATCTGTCTGCTAAAAATCAAAGGGAAAAGCATTTTTCTGTTGTAAGTCCACTCGAGGATTTCTCAGGTGTATTTGCAAACACATGCTGGTGAGCAGTAAGGGTTTGGTTTGGTCTTGCCTCTGTATGTTGGGGGTCTGGTAAAAGTTGTGTAAATGATCACCTTTGCATTGCAGTAATTAGTGTCAATCATGCAGGATATATTGAGACAGACGGCTTGTTTAGCTATTTCTGTAGTCCAGCAATAACTGTTACACATTGCCGTCATATTAACGGCTATTTCTTACATTGACAGTTTTGTACCTTTTCAATACCCTTAATGGTACAAGAAATGTCTGATGATACTGTTATGTACCTTTTAAGGTACAATTGAAATTAAGGTACATATTTGTTCTCACATCAAGGGTACAGTAACCTTTATTGATAGATAACTCGTTTTTATTACACATGCAAATAACATCTCAAGTTATGAGTAATTCCCTTATATGATACAACATTTGGTTTTACTCAATTTTACTTAAAAGTTCGTTATAATATCAGTTGTAATACAAAATACTGACAAGATTATTTATTGAGTATTTAGTATTTATTGTGATATATAAAAAATACCTATGACAGTTTTAAATACATATAATATATGAGAATATAAATTCGCATAAATCCGGCCACAATTAGTCAGTTGTCCTTCACAATGTTCAAGTAATGTCCAATATTAATTAATTTATTATTACTAAATATTATACATAAATTCATTATAATTTTAAAATATATTAAGTATAAATATTATTGTCAATATAATATTTTGATATAAATATAAAAATTTGGGCCGTCAAATGATTAATCGTGATTAATCGCATCCTGAATAAAAGTTTGTGTTTACATAGGCTGATAAATGTCTGTGTACTGTGCATATTCATTTTGAATTTATAAACACTAAAACATAGCTACTTGTATATATATATTTAGAAAATATGTATATTTATTTATTTATATTTAGCCATAATTAATTAATGTTTACGAATTTTTATATTGGTCATTTTATAACTGTTTTTTCTTAGCAACGGCCTGCTACAGCGCCTCTGATGGACAACTTTAAAGGCGATTTTCTCAATATTTATATTTTTTTGCACCCTCAGATTCCAGATTTTCAAATAGTTGTATCTAGACCAAATATTGTTCTATCCTAACAAAAGCTATTTCTCGAAATTAAAGATGATTTATAAATCTCAATTTCAGAACATTGCATGCCTGCATGTGTACGTGTTAATAAATACAAAATTAATATGCACATTACACAGACATATATTATGTAAACAAAAACGTTTATTCTGACGGTCGACACAGACACATATTATAAGAAGTGTCTCTGTTCCATCTTGCCTTTCTTTTAAACCTCTCAATTTCTTTTTCAAAATGTGATGTTTTCATTTTTACATGGAAATGAGCAAATTAGACAGCCCACCATATTTTTATGTGAAATCTGCTTACTTCCTCTGTAACGAAAACGATAAAGTTGCTTTCCCCATCTGTTGCAGTCGGCATATTTGGACAGCAGAAGCATCGTTTCTTCTCATATTTCCTGGCTAATTTCCTTTACTCAGGGGAGCAATAGATCCAGAGCGCTGTTTTGTTTGCTCTCCACGTCCAAATAGCCATTTATCAATCCTACATCACAGTTAGCAAGGCACAGCACCAAATACTTCTGTTCACACAATGTTGAATATATTATCTGGATTTATTGTAATATCTGGCAACCATGAGTGTCTCGTATTTCATAATTACGAATATGACATTATGGCATGACAAGTGGAAAATTGAAAATGACTTGATGGTGATGTATAGTGCATATATGGGCATATGGGATTTTCAACCAACCATACAGTATGCGATGCAGCATTTGAACCTATAACGAAACTTTCAGTTTTTTCGTTTTAAACCAGTCCAAGAGAGGAGTAAGGAGCAGAATGTGAACTGTTGTGATGATAAAAAATGTATGGGCCTAAAAATCTCTGTCATTTCAAGTCCATCTCAAGTCACTTTGTTGTGATTATTTCAATATCCATCTGTTTTATTGTTGCAGAGTAATGATTCCATACTCGGTATTATTATTGAGAGTATGTAAACCGTTCTAAGCTTCACAACGTCAACATTTCTTCAAAGATTTTAAGCTGCACGTGCGTTGTCGCTAAAATGAGTGTTTGTGATTTTGTTCCTTAGAAATCCGTGAGGCGTTTAAGGTGTTTGACAGAGATGGAAATGGTTTCATCTCAAAGCAGGAACTTGGCATGGCCATGCGTTCTCTAGGGTACATGCCCAATGAGGTCGAGCTAGAGGTCATCATTCAAAGACTCGACATGGATGGTGAGAAAACGAATGCAAGCAAACACTGTATGTTTTTTTTGGACTATATTTTACCCAAAACTAAGTTGTGATGTTTTTTCATTAGAACAGTTAAGATGAAACTGTGGTCTGCAGTTGTCATTACTTTTAGAGTCAAAAAAGAAGATATAGAGAACACAAAATTTGTTCAAACATTTAATAATTAAAAAAACATCTAATAAAGCTTTTAAATATAACATTTTATTATATTATTTAAAATTTCATTGATTTTAATATGAATATATTTGTTAATAAGTATAAGTAGTATTATTATAATTCGAGTCTTTATGTTTAATATATATATATATATTCTTTTACATTTTTTAGGTTAACTGTCCTTTTAATTTGTGTAACCAGCTGGCCAACACTGTTTAAAAGTTTAATAAAATTGTCATTTATATCAATATTTTGAGCAGATTAGAACACTGTAAACTATGTAGAGTTCTTCAACCACTGTGCATAATTTGAAGGATTTGTAAGTGAAATTTTATTAAATATAAAGAAATGTTGAATTCATTAATTAAACAACAAATCTCTGTAAGTGTCATGTCAAACACTAAACATACTGTAAATCTCATTTAATGGTTTTGGAAATACCCCATATGATCACATGTTGCCATTTAATTTATATTGAAAATGAAAATAATAGAGAAATGAATGGATGCATGTTTTATATACCAGGGCCAATTTTGGCAAGATTTCACCGTGTCTCTTTTTAGGAGACGGCCAGGTGGATTTCGAGGAATTCGTCACCCTCCTGGGACCCAAACTCACCGCTGCCGGAATGCCTGACAAATTCAACGGAACCGATTTTGACTCTGTGTTCTGGAAGGTGATTATTAGCCACTTCTGTCTTAATTCAAGTGACAGGAGACGCCACGTCTGCCGTTTCTGTCTGTCGCGCACAAAGACTACATCTGGATTAGAAACAGATATTCATTAGACATTTCTCAAAAAGCCTTGAGGGAATTCGTACACCCTCTACACGGTTCACTAAAATGTATAATTACACTTCACTAAAACACTTCACTAAAATGTATAATTGCACTTCACTAAAATGTATAATTGCTTAGGTGAAATACAATTCACTTGAATTAAATTTAAAAAAGAAATTAAACAGTTGTTAAAATACATGAAGAGTATGTAGATTGTAGTGGTAAAATAATCTTGATTTGGGTCAATTTGATAAGA
The DNA here is from genome assembly GCF_024868665.1 of Triplophysa rosa. NCBI lineage: Eukaryota > Metazoa > Chordata > Actinopteri > Cypriniformes > Nemacheilidae > Triplophysa > Triplophysa rosa. Next base: position 32,748,055 of record NC_079891.1, on the reverse strand, counting down.
AATATTTGAGTTCATATATTGAGATCTTCAATAAAATTGACTTTGGATTGCAGACTTGACAAATCTGAGCTCAGTTTGAAAAATATCTGAGATGCAAAAGACTTGAGCAAAACTTTCCATTTGCTCTCCACATAATCTCATTTGTGTCTAGGAGAAGTAATTGAGATAATGAAGAGATCTCACCTGTGATTTTTCTTTTTAAAAGCCATTTACGCAGTTCTATTCATCAATTTTAGGTCTGTATTCACATGGTAGTGCCATTCATTTTCTTCACTTTTATATCATGGTGTTTTCTAATCACACTAAATGAACATATTCAATTAAAAGCAATAATGTGAATAGGATCCAGCGCAGATGTTTTATTATGTCAGATGATCACTTCTAAGCGAGGTTCATTAATAGATTTCGCGAGTCTCTTCCGCAGCGGGTCTCTGAGCGGGTAAAGCTGAATATCATTTGTAAGAGGCATATGGTGACTCTCCCGAAGGGTGTGCTTCTGTAATAACAGCTCACTGCTGGTGCACGCTTCGAGCGGTGCACTTGACCCCAAACTGCTACTGGGATCTCTCTTTTAAACATCTCACGGTGCAATTACCATACAAATGTTTGTGCAATCGAGCCTTTATTTACAGTCAACGTGACCTCACAGTTAACCCTGTTTACTCTGTAAACACACAATCGTGGTCTTATGCACGATACATTAGTTCATGTTATTTCAAAGCAAATTGTATGCAAAGTTTTTTTGAAAGCAGATGGTTTCACATTTGTGAAAGAAAGATCAAATGCAGTTCTGTTCTCCTGTTTTCAGTGTGACATGCAGAAACTGACTGTTGAAGAGCTTAAGAGACTTTTGTACGACACGTTCTGTGACCACCTGTCTATGAAAGACATCGAGAATATTATCATGACGGAGGAGAACCATATTGAAAATCCTGAGGACTGCCAAGTTGACATTGACAGTAAGTTTATTCCGATTTTTTTTTGATTTGCCGATCTGACTGAGTGGCAGGGTTAAACGTTTACATCGACTTACACTAAATGTTATGTTTCATTATCATGATCATTAATGTTAGGAGTATAAATTGTATTCCGCAGTGCGGAAAACACAAACAGATTCACGGTTTAAATTTGTTTGTGAGTTTAGAGCGAGCGTCTCACTATAGACAGTCCACACACGCCCGGCCCAAAGTTACTTTCCGTTCTGTGTTTGTTGATCGGTCTGGCTAGTGGCTAATAATATAACTATTTAGATTTTATTCAATTTATATGAATATTAATTTATATTAACAAATAATGTGTTGCACACAGAAATGAGCTACATGAATAGCATAATTTGAATTAGATTTTACATTTAGATCCATTACCATTTACACACACATTTTTTATCCAGAGCTGTTTATCAACAATTGACATATCGCTAAGCCCCGCCTCCCTTAGTTACTGTCGCTAGCTTGGACAAATACAAGGAGTTCACTAATGTCTTACAAAACTGTTCATGTGTTACTTTGTAGCTCAGTTGGTAGAGCATTGTGCTAACAACGCAAGGTTGTGAGTTCGATCTCAGGGAACACACACTGAAAAAAAAAGACATGTATAGACTAAATGCACTGTAAATCGCTTTGGATAAAAGCGTCTGCCAAATGCATAAATGTAATGTACCGCAGGGTAATATTAAATTAATTTACATTGAACCAGTTTAATATGGAGAGACACTACATGTAGACCTTCGTTTATGTGCTTTCGACCTGCAATGAACATGACGTGAGAACGCTATTTAGGTTTGTATGTTAGCATACATTACATTCACTTGGGTATTGCTATTATTTAAATTACGCTTTGAGGTTTAATTACACTGTAGGCCTTGTGTAAGTAATAATACCGCAGACTTCACTAATGTATGGGGTTTATGAGTAATTCCTTTCTTTTTTGTTTTGGAGAGTCATCTTTATTTCGATTTTTAAATGGGTTGGTGGGTACAGTTTTGTCTTATTCTTATCTGTTGTTCTATACATACTAGAATCACGTATTGTTAGATTGAATAACGTCAATTGAACTTGCCATACCAACATTTAGTGAATTGCATTTGAAGCCACAATGGGACGGAACACAAGTCCATCAATTTTTCTTAAAAATAACACCTGTTGAAAAGGTGATGCGAATTATTCCGGCCAACCCACAATATCCGCCTCTGGCTTAAACCCTGTAAAAACGATGAGAGCTTCGGATTTTACAATGCTTCTCTATGGCGCTGAAACCTCAAGTTGTCCGAGTTCCATTCTGCGTTTGAGGGGAGGGGCTTAGCGATAAGTCAGTTGTCATGCAAATATGGCAACGTTTACTAAAGGTGCGTCCCAATTCGCATACTATCCGTCCTAAATAGTATTCGAAAATATAATTAGTAAGTATGTCCCAAATCATAGTATGCTGAAATTAGACATATGCCCGGTTAACCGAAAATATCTATCACTGATTTATGCACAACTTGTGAGTGAAGTACGGTAAAATGCTTCTGCATCCGAAAGCCAGAGGGCGCTCTCGTGCAGAAACTCCAAATTCGCACTGCAGAAGAAGACCATAACACACGTAGTTCTAGGAAATGCCTAAGGACATGTTTTTATCACTGATCCTCAAGCCTCATCAGGTATTTTCATGATAATAAAGTATATTTATAATGATCATGTTTGACGGGTGTTGCTTTTTTAAATGCACGTTATAAGCGACTCAAACTCACACTGCTTTTAGATCGAGCAGCATTTCTACTGATCCCAGAGACGTGCTTCACGGATAAGCTACGCATCAATAAAATAATCAATACCTTGCATTATCGCAGCCAGCTCAGTTTCAGCAGGATTTAGTGGTAACCGCGGTTAACCGGGCACATGTCTAGCTGAAATGAGTTTTCTCAAAGTGCCCGAATGGTCTACTGTTTCCTGTGAAAATTCGAAGTGTGAATCCATGGACACTTAACAGCTGATATTACCCACAACTCACCACGAGAGGGCGGAGTTTAGTGACGCTACACTGCATTAATGAAATTAAAGGGGTCATATGACACGGCTAAAAGGAATATTATCGTTTTGTTTTAGATGTAACGCAATGTGTATACACGATTTAAGGTTCATAAACGCTGTATTTTCCACATACCGTGCATGTTTGTATCGTCTCTTTGCTCCGCCTCTCTGAAACACGCAGATTTTTTACAAAGCTCATCGCTCTGAAAAGCGAGGTGTGCTATGATTGGCCAGTTAACCAGTGCGTAGTGATTGGTCGAATACTGCAAGCATATGACGGAAATGTAACGCCTCTTACCATATTTGGAACATCAGGTTCCTCTTCAATTGTACTGACAGGTACGTCCACCTTACTTGTGTATACATTTGGGCGCTCTTAGTCAACTCATACCACCAACTGACGTAGATTTGTGGGGGGGGTGGTTACACGAGGCGTTTCAGGCAGGTCTGGGTGAGCATTCGTTTTTAGATAGAATGCATCTTTTGTTCCGACACTTACATTTTTGCAATTTTACGTGTCTAATACATGCATGGGCAACTTGTAACACACCAAAGACACAGAAAAACATGTATTCGCACCATATGACCCCTTTAAATAAAAGATGCTTCGCTTAATTAATAAGTGTAAGTATACAGTAAACATTACATACAAAATAATGAATGAATAAAGACTTAAATGCAAGTGTGTGACAGTTGATTGATTAACTTTATTGTTAAAGATTACAGTATCGTCTAGGCAACAACGGCCACTTCCCTTTCGCATTAGTAAGTCCTAGTGCGTGCACAGTTTTAATACGCACTAAAAGGTATATACTTTTCCATAACACTTAAAGGGCATAGTATAAGTAGGCGAATTGGGACGCAGCATAAGAATATTTCCCTTGACTTTGTGATTGGATGCCTGCCTCAGATCTGTTGTAGTTATACACTTGTATGTGATTCTGCTTTAAATCTTGACTAAATTGGCATATGGCAGCATGATTTTGCCGCCTACTGTTTGGAACGGTTTTTGTATCAGCAATGTTCCTTTGATGTATAAAGATCTTGCCTACTTGTAGGTGTGCAGCTCACTATGCTTTTGTGATAGTGCTATAGTTCCTTTCAATGACTTACAATGACTGACATGTTTTAGCAAATTAAGTGTCCTTCTAAAACCATGTATCTCCATATTTTGTGATTTTTATTTTTTGCCATAAATCATTAGTATTAGTCACCCTATACTGTATGTTTGTCAATGGGTTTTGCAAATATCTAACCAGTAAAAAGTATTAAAAAGCGCTTTTTAACATATTTAAAAAGTCAAATATTTTTTTCCATTTCCTGAAAAACATTTGGACATCTGAGGTTTCAGAAGGACAAAGACGAACTACAAATTTCATTTTACTCTTAAACTTTATCATACCTTCATATGTGTCCTGATCCCCACTTTCATCTCTCTGTTTTCTCAGCCGAGAGTCCGACTCAGCAGGTGAAGCAAACGTGCGTACGGAAAAGTCTCATCTGCGCCTTTGCAATTGCTTTCATCATCAGTGTCATGCTCATCGCAGCCAATCAGGTGCTTCGCAGCGGCATGAAGTAACCGAATGGACCAATCACAAAATAGAATGATATAAACATACACCAATGACAGAAATGGCAAAAAAGGTTTAAAAAAGACACACACACAAAAACTGCTGCGGCGGAACCGTTCATCTTACGTGACATTCAAGTTTTGAGACTCTGATGTTTTGGAGATAAAATACAGCTTCTACTTGACAGTTGATACGCACATGCATTGCTAACTTACTGAACACGCACACAAAAAAATACACAAAAAGGAAGAGAGATTTCAACGCATTGCATTACCTGACCTGGAAAACTCCAAAATATATCCCCTTCATGTTTTGGGTGAATTAAGACGCATAGACTTCTCCAACCCAGGATCCTACTCTTCAATGCATGACGATGCATGTACAATCGTCTGAATGATTCGTCAAGTAGAGCTCAACTATATATTAGATCCCAGCGCAAAGTTTACCATCAAAGACGCGTCTCACATACATGAAGAGTTGGATGACAAAGCGTCTTTACATCCAGTATACTGACCCCTTTGCATGAGATTAAGGGCTGTTTAGAGCATGCTCATGTCATGTCGTCTTGTGTTATCGTGGGTTCTTACCTTGTTGCACATGCCTGAGAAGATTCTTGTTGTTCTTCATGCGATCCAAAGGGCGTGAAGCCCCCCAAAAGTGATGTTCGACCACTAGTGAAATACTGAAGTTTTTATGTGAATTCAAATAGTTTTTTCACCTGAAATACACGATGCATTTTCAGGTTGACTCTTGAATGATCGACACTTGCTGGTGCAAACTTAACTGTTGTGCTTTCGCAAACGTTTGCACTGTAGCTATCATATAGATATGACATAGGAGCTTTTGAATTTAAATGACATGACTAAAGTAATACCAAATGGGCATGTTAGAAAAGGAAGATTTGAGTTTTTGACATATCAGGACATCATTTAAAGCTCAAGTGTGCAATTCTGCACCACTGCTGTCACCAACTGGAAACTGAATCGGCCCAAACCAACAGTCCCAGTCCAAACTCATTGGGTGCTATTGTGTTGCAATGATCTATTGTACTTTTATTGACTATCAGCCTATAAATACTTTGCATCTCTCTCTGCATTTTAAGTTCGGAAGAAATTATGATTTAAGCACAAAATGACACACTTCAGCTTTAATGGTTACTTTCAAACCAAATCGATGTTTGTTTACGCTTATCGCCAAACATAAATGGATGATAATGATGTTTTCATTTGTTTGCAGTGTTAGGAGTATGCATACTAATGTAACCTGCAAGCAAACACTGTGGCTACATCACTTCTGTTTTAAAAATGTGTCGTTCTTTCATAACAAATGTTGCATTTGTGAAAATGTGATTTTATGATTTTACTGGGAAGAATACAGAGGCGTAGCAACCTTTGGAACTGAGGGGGACACTTATAGAGTTATCTGAATCCGCCCCTTTCTCATACACTGTGTGAAATAAATGTAGCCTGACTTTTAAATGTTTCAATTATAAATTGACAACATTAATAACACACCGAAACCTACATGGTGAACTGAATGGTGCTGCAAATGGTATACTGTAGTGTCTAGCACTGATTTACCTGCCCTTGAGAAAGAACTGCTGAATGTTACATATTCATGAGATGATCGGAAAAAATCAAGAAAAAATTAAGAGATCACTCCAGTTTTGCCTTTCATCTGCATCTATTGTGGCAAGTCCAGTGTCTGTTGAATTTGAACAAAAACACATTTTAATTCATTCATGTACAAAAAATCATATATTCAATTTTTTACATATTTATAATCCTAAAATACATGTAAAAACATTAGAATTGTGTCGTTTAAACATGCGGTTTTCAAGATCTGCAATATTTTTGTTATTTTGACCAGTTCGTCCTATTTTAATTTTATGCAAATAAATGCAAATAAAAACTATTGTCATTCGGAATTTGAAAGAAAAGTTGTCACAAAATGTCAACAAAAATGATCAGGGATGTTTTAACCAAAAATAAAAAATTCTGTCATCATTTACTCACTGTCTAGTTGTTCCAAACCTGTATAAATTAATAATAATAATAATAATAATATTTTTTTACAGAACTTTTATCCGAATTTTCATTTTTGGTTGAACCATCCCTTTAAACACTTTAGTAAGTAAATTCAGAAAAAAATGAAACAATTTTGGAGTGGTCACTTAATATTTTTCTGTGGTTGTATGTGCCCCTTCAATTTTCCGATTGGTCCTACACCCCAGAAAACTCATAGTAATTAGTAAACCATTTGACTTGATGATTGCATTTATTACTGTGAATAATTTTTTACAAAAATGAATGTTGGGGTTTGAATATGTAACAGGTGTGCCATTCTATAAAAATGGCATTTTAAAGGGTAATATTAATTTTAAAACTCTGCCCACGGCCTGAATTGATTTACAGTAGATGTTAGGTATGGCATCGTGACAACTTATTTTTGAATGTGTGGGTGAAATATGTGAAATATGCAATGGACAAAAAAACACCCACTATAATCGATTGATCAGCCCAAGAAGAGTCACAGGACAACGGTGTACAGGTTTCCCCATCACACAGGCGTAAGTTCTTATTAATATAAATGGGGAAATTAATCATATGCTCTCGAGCCACAGGAAGGTCACTGAGTTAAACAACAAACATGGAAAAAGTAGCACAACACCCAGAGAGTTTTATAAAGTTTAAAGAAACACATCAGAAACTGAGCATTGCTCAAGTTTTAGGTTTATCAATACGGTTTTTCTTTGCATAAAAGTTTAGCAAAGTGTATGCACTTAAACCTTCTGGAGAACTATTGCAAATTAATACTTGTTTCTTTTTTGAGAAGCTGGCAAATGAACCAAGACAATGAATGCAAACAGATGCCTTCCCGATGTAGCTTTGCATGATGTCTCCAGAGCATGTATATTTTGTTTAAAACCAACTTCTTTGTGAGACATTTTTCATCAAAAGTGCAAATTATGTGTAGTCATAAATGCCTGTTAGATGGGGACACCAGTATATCAATATAAAGTCCCATTTTTAATGGAACATTAAAGCATATGGTTCATATACATTGTAAATGTTTTAAAACATATATATATATATATATAGATATATATGTATTAGTATTTAACATTGCAACATGAAAAGGGGTATCTGAAAAAACAAACATTTTTTATGAGGTGCGTTGTTTGCATCATCTTCCTTACGGAGGTAATGTTGTGTATACATTAAAGCAATACATCAAAGCGACTAGAAAATCTGTGTTGATATATAACTGTGGATTTTAATGAGAGCGCTGGTTTGTACCAGATCGTGAAGTGCAAAGAGTTATTTATTCTTATTTATCATAGAGACAGTAGTTTAATATGCGTAAGCACTTTAAAATAGATTTTTCCTAATTTCACATTCAAGTCATTTTTATCAGAGCCAGACTCTTTTTGTATGACATGAATTATTAAAGATGTTTACGTTTGTACGACTGAATCAATGCATGTAGAGCATTATTATTTTTGTTAAAGAGATGGCAATACAGTATATGACATATTCAAGATGTGAGCTGCGTTTTTGAGCATTTCTAAATAGACATGCACAAAACGTTCGCTCTTACGTAACTGAATATTTGGCCTGTTTGCAATCGCGCGTGTGTTTTGAATGTTGTCCTGTGACATTTCTTACTTTGCCTTACTGTATTTTTTAAAGATCATGAAATATTGTTTACAGTGCTATCATTTCTAAGATATTGCAATCAGGTCTGAATATAAAGTGCTGTTCGGGATAAAGTATTTTTGAATGCGAGTAATCAATGTGCCATATACGTATGTTTATTAATGCGACGTCACACATTCATTTTACGTCGTGAACTGTGATTTACTGAGTGCACAAAATGTATGTATCCTTCTGTGACATCGTACTGTGTTTCAGATGAATAAAGATAATACCAAACCACACATTTGCTCACAAACAGTGTGACATAATGTTTACTGTAAATTTTGAGAGAGAGAGAGAGAGAGAGAGGGGGGGGGTTCTAGAAATACAGTGCTATTACTTTCTTAATTCTAGCTTCCTAGCATACTTCAAACCAAGAGTCAGACCCCACAGTATTTTCCTTCCCTTTGTGCTTTCGATGTATGTACCTCACTTTCTCACACTCTTTTCTCTGTGACTCGCCCCTTCTGAAAGATTGATCAATTTAAGCTATAAGTGGATATCATTAAAAATAGGTTTTGATGTTCTAGAAGTGAAGGTCTGGTCTGGGATGAAGCAGAACTCCATTAAGACGGTGATTCATCAGAACAGACATCAGGTTATGTGTGATGTTGAAAGTGTCTGTCTGAGGTATCACAATCGTATTGGATTTATTTGCAGTTCACTCAGTAAAGTCAGAGCTGAATATATAAATCTAAATCGACTAAAGCAGCATATAGGTAGACAATGAAAAGCCATTCAAATCAATACTATCATATATCAGCTTTTTATTCCATATCTCTCACTATGTCTTTGTATTTAACAAAAATATACTGTATAAATAGTTATAGATGATCATTAATTTATCATTGTAATGATTCAGTGATTTCACTTTAATGGCAGTGAATATGTTCTTCTTGCTATTAAAGTTAAAAATAATCATTTTAGAAGAAAAATATCAGACGGCACTTAGAGGCTTTTGCATCCCCC